>NC_090914.1:747331-759831 GCF_040956055.1 Brachionichthys hirsutus
CGTAGGTCCACCTGAACAGAGGCGTGTTTAGTCCCACGGGTCGGCCATGATTGAAGGAGTTAGCTTAGCCAGCTAGCCTCTCATCCATTAGCAGACGCTTGCTACCCACCGCGCTGCAAAGCGAGTGTCTGAACGGGTGGTGAAAAGCTGTTGTGCATTTGTTGTTTTGCCCCCTTTGATAACCTTTAACCTCTGCCCCCCCCTTTATTCCAGTGTGTTCTGGGACCTGTATTGTGCGGCTCCAGACCGGAGGGAGACGTGCGAGCACTCCAGCGAGGCGAAGGCCTTCCATGACTACGTGAGTTACCGACCTTCCGTTCCTCTTGGTTTCTCTCGTCGTGCATGTAAACTTTTATTTGCCTCTGAGGTCAGAGGTCGCTGTCTAGCGTTGGTAGAGATTCAGCATCTGGTTGAAGGATGCTTCGGGGGGGGCATCTGCCTGCTGTCATGGATCCAGGGGGATGAGCCTGTGCGTGTCCATTTGTGTCGCGGTTCACACTGTGCATCTTCTCTGAATAGTGTGGGGAGATAATGGAATCGAGTTCTAGCAGATAAAGGAGAGGGGAGGGATTAATCTAGGCTCCGCCCCCAGAGGTTCAGGCCTTCGGCTAGCGTCAGAGAAAGTATTTTAAGAGGTGCCACATGCTAAGCTAATGCAGTTTTAACAGCGATCCTGGGACCGTCAGACGGCCGTCGGCGGTTTGGGGATTATCGAGAGCTGGAGTGTTAGAAAATTGACGTCTGTTACCTTCGTTAAGAATTCCAGAAATATTGTGATATTTTAAAAGGAGGACGTTGGTATGTGAGCGTCCCACAGGAAGACAACGCTTTATACAGAACAAACAATGTTCATTTACAAGTGTTTACGTGTAAATATCTTAATACTCTTTTGTGATGTCAGGTGTCTTTAGCTCTTGTGTTTTATTCCTGCATTTGACACAGCGTCGTGAAAACTGTCAGGTTTTGAAGCTTAGAAGTTCACATCCCGAAAATGTAGTAATTTTAAAAATAATTACGGTAAATAAGAAATGACTTTGGGTTTATTTATCAGAGAATAAAGAAATAAAAATAATAAGGGCATAGATAAATAAATTCTGTCATTATTTCCCTCTGCGACTCCTGCCTCCCACCCCCTCACCATTATCCCTCCTCCCCCTCTCTCCCCATCTCCTCCATCCAGTACCGCTATCACCTCTGTCCGCCCAGAGAAGATTGATTGGCTAATCTATCTGTTTACCCACAATGCCGAGAAGCGCCAAGGAGCTCGGACAGGGAAACGCAAACGAGGGACAGTTGCACACTTTGAAATGTGAAAATGTTGGGAAAGGATGCTTTCCTTTCGTTCGGCATCCTCTGCTGCCTTGCTGGATGGCTCTCGTGTAACCGTACCTTTTCACATAGCCTTATATGTTAATGAAATATTTAAACGGGCTGTATTAGTTACTGTTAACGGCTGCTTCACACGCCGCAGTCGGCTCATAAACCCAGCTCTAAAAATAATTTCTTATAACGAGCTCCACTACGTAAAGATTTTTTTTCTAGCAGGGCTCGACTTCGACGCCGCGACGAACTTCATCCCGCCTGCGTTTTTACCGGGAGGCGGCTGCCTTCGCTCCGACGGCGTCGCTGTGCTGTAATGGAAAAAGCGAAGAGAGCTCCGTTAAAGCTGATAATTAGCTGCGTGATAAAGTTTGGAAATACTGTGAGGCACAAACCAAAGCCATCCTGAACAAAGGATGCAGAGTCAGATTGAGAGAAAGGTTCCCGTCTGACCCGAGGACCCGGTGACTGTTGCCCAGTTTCAGGGTCTTAAAAACAGATTTCATTCATTCATAGTCATTCCCTCCAGGAACAGGTTGGATCTGGAAAGAAAATGTTTGTGAATTTTTAGCCACAAAAAGAGAATTTCCACCAATTGAATTCAAGTTTGGGAAACTTGAGTCATTCTTTTGCATTTAATTAGTTGTATGTATTTAATATTCACAAGAGGAAGAGATTATTGGTGAAATTAACGTTCAAAACCTTTTCTGTGCTGGACATGCTAATGCTGTTAGCTAATGGCAGCGCATTTGTGGCTCATGCAAAAGATGCACAAGTTTGCACGTTTATGGTGCTGAGACACTTCATCCTGCTGCAGCGGTGCGTAGCTTAGCTGCTACAGGGACACGCTCATATCCTCGTCCTTCCGAGTGTTGGCTAAGTGGATGTTGTGTCTGCGGCGTGTGTCATCACGCGTGTTGGCGTGTGCACGGGTCCGTCTGTCTGCTTCGGCACCAAGACTTTGGCAGAGGCTTTTTGGGAAAGAGTGTGTTTGGTGTGTCAGTGGAGAGGACCAGCTGGGCTTTCAGAGCGTGTGTGTGTGTGTGTGTGTGTGTGTGTGCGTGTGCGCGTGTGTGTGTCTGTCAGACGTATCCTGTTGCTCCAAAGCGAAACATGCTGTTTTGACTGGCCTGATAAATTAGCCAGATCGCCACAGTCAGCTATTTTTCCTCCTCGCTGCTCGCTGCTTCGTCGTCCCCCCCCCGCCCCCCCCGCCCCTCCCCTGCTCCGAGCGCCGAGGACGGCGGGTCAAGGAGACGGTGATGAGGTTCATATCAGTGTGAACCAGAATGTAGATTAGTACCGTCTCCAGGCAGGGACACGCCCGGCCGGATGCATCCTCCTCTTCCTCCCCCTCCCACTTTTCAGCCGGTGTTTATTTCTCTGTCTTCATCCTGTGAACGGTATCCAGCCCGGGGGTCAATAATGTGTTGAGCGCTATTGATCAGTCCGGTAGGTCCTCCCTCTGGGCGATGGAACCGGAGAGGGAGGGATCGATGCTGTTGTGTGTGGCCCGTCTACGTACGGCACCGGGCTGGCCAATCAGATCGTTAGTCTTTTGTCCTTTGATGGATTATTCGTCAGTGACTGGTTTTCTGCTAAAAATGAACGTCAGCACGGTGATGTCACAGGGAGGCGGGGCATTTTTCTGACTTTAAGAATCAGATGTTGCTTTTTGTTGCACATCTTTCAAATGAAGGAGGGTTTAAACCCATTTAGCAGAGGAAGTAGGTTAGCAGCAGCTAACGTAGCATTGCCAGTTTCTCCCTTTTGCCGGTCTGCATTTGAAACGGTGTCCCGTTGGTTTTGTTGAACTTCCGGCTTCAGTAAAGGAAACTCATTCGTTCCTTCCTGCCGAACATCGGCGTCGTCCTCCACCTCAGAAAGCAACATTCTTTATAAGCGTTGATGTTTGTGTTTACGTAAAGATCGTCTCCTTGTTTGTGTTTACCTGCTCCGAGGACACGCCCGTGCAGGTTTTCCCACCAAATCCAGTTTTCCTAATTCACAAAGTTTGACAGTCTGAGATGAAATTTAAAGGTAGGCGTACACACGAAAAAAATGCACAACAGGATCCTTTGGTCCAATCAGGGAACTGGAGCTGATCATTAATCAATAACTACAGGATGACCCCGTGATCGATCAGGATCCCACATTCTTTTTGCCCCTTCATCTTTTTCCTCTTCTGCATCTTCTCTCTGCATCCTGGAGCTGGGGGTGCCAGGGGGACGGTGGAGATGGGACCTGTCTCCATAGCAACAGCTTCTGCAAGCTGCTGACACCCCAATGGGGGGAAGAGAGAGAGAGGGGGGGGGGAATGCAGGGGATGGTTGGGGCGCTGCTGAAGATGTGTGCACGACGGTGCTGGGAAAATAGGTGCAGAGGGTCACGGGAAGGAGAAGAGACTGAGAAGCATGTGCAGGAGAAGAGGAGGGGGGGGGGGGGGGCCCTGCTCCCTCCTCCCTCCTCAGAGACTCTGGCCTGCTAGCACATTAGCATAAAGACAGGGGGAGGCGGGTGATTATTCCGTTAGCAGAGGAAGGGCAGCGAGCGTGTTGGAGTACATGCGTGTGGCTGGTGGTTCTCGCCCATGTGCAGTGTCACATGACCTAGTGCGTGTGTGCTGATGGGACGGCCTGGGGGTGGGATCAATCCCCCTCTGCTGAACGGCGTTACCGTCGTGTGGTGCAACTCTTTGTGTGTCACTGTTTGCACACACGTGTGTGTTTGTTCTGGCATGCTTGTGTAACGCTGCGAACACGCGTCTACACCTGTGTGTGGACAGGAACAGTTATATCATTTAGCTTCTTTGTGTTGTGATCGAGTTTACTTGAGTCCTCTAATGCTGGTTAATCAATAATCCATTCTGTTAGATATATTCTCGATTAATTATCTGATTAAAAAGCAAAGATTTGGTAGCCTTAAATTAAATGCAACTTTACTGGAAGCAGGTTTTTCTTTCTGAGGTTCAGAGATCATCTACGAAGAGGAGGCATCCCTCTGTTGGATGTGATGAAACCGACTGTTCTGCAGTTCTACAGAGTGATGCTTCTTCGTTTTTATCTGTCCTGTTACTCATGAAAGGATGAACATGAACTAACAGCTGATGCTAACTCTCCTTTAAGTGGCTCCTCCTGCTTCACTTTGGTTGCTGAGCGATCAGATGCTTATCGATTGGCCTAGATCCTGTCATGTGATTGGCTCAGGGGATCCCTCCCTTTAAACCCAAATCTCTGTGTATATAATCTAAGGATGAATCAAAGCTTCCATTGTAATCTCAGTTCGTTACTCTGTTCTAATGAGCATCATTTAATTATATTCTTATGTAATATCATCTTTAATTTGTCACACGTCCATATGAAGAGTATAGATTCATGTCATGTTTAATGTCATTGAAATATTTGGTATAAATTAACATAAACTCATGATCTTGTCCAAAGAGATGTTTAATGTCTTATAAGTAAAGATTTGACTTTTTGAACATACAGGAAGTGTTTGATGACATCACTTCCGTTTTGGACCTGAAGGAACTTTTTTTTTTTTTCAAACTTTATTAACATAACTCACAGTACAAAACTCACAGCATAGATCTCGCCCTTCGACATTACATCAAACATTCACATCTTGACCTGAAGGAACTGAATACATGTTTCTGTGTGAGATCAACTTTCTCCTCTTCTTCCGGGTTGGTTGTGGTTTCAGGTGCGGACGCTGCCCCCTGTAGGAATTCACCAGCGAGTGCATGTTGTATGTAAATAATGCAGCTGCACACACACACATTTAATCACCGTTTGTGTGTTCCAGAGCGCAGCGGCGGCACCCAGCCCGGTGATGGGCAACATGCCCCCCAACGACGCCATGCCAGGCGGTCCCATGCCCCCAGGCTTCTTCCAGGTACGACCCGCCCTCCCTTCTACCATCCTTTCACTTCTTTTATCCCTCCATCGCCTACTAAAACGCTCATACGGCTCTTTCTCCACCGCCCGTCCATCTCTCAGCATCCGGAAACAAATCAAGGGAACATTTAATTCTTAAATTCAGTCCATTTACAATCCCAACCGGAGTTCAGCCAGAACCGTTGCTCCGTCTTTCCCACTTATTTTCCTTCCCCCCGCCCCCAACAAATGTTTCCAACCATAGTTCATCCAGATGTTGATGTTCCCTCCCACATCAATCCATGGCTCGCTCCCATTCGTATCCGTCTCCATTCACGCGTCTGTCCTGCCCGGCTCTGTGAAGGGAAAGGTTTTAGCGTGGGGGGGGGGGGAACACACCGACACACACATCCTTGTGATGGACAGTGCTGGCATTTAGCAGGGGGGGGTGATAAGGTGGTGGAGAGGAGAGGGAGAGAAGGAGAGAGGGAGGGAGGGGAAGGTGAAGCATCAAATTGTGACCCGGTGTTTGCTTCTATCGCCGAATGCGCCTCTATTGTTTGCTAGCTGGGGGGGGGGGGGGGGTTAGCCAGTGTACGACTGTGAATAAGCAAGGGAAGGCGGCTGAGGAGAGGCGTGGAGGTGCTATTTATAACGTGTGAGATTGGGCGAGCGTGTGTGTGTTGCGTTCAGGACTTCGGAGTGATGGAAAGATCGGGTCGTTGGCTGCGGATGTGGGCCCGGCTGTGTCCAATCAGAGCTCCCTCTCTAAGTGGACCCCGCGCATGTTATTCGTTCAAAGGTCACTTTTTCTGCCTCACCTTATGTTAATCATCCGGGTCTTAAACATGGGACAAGGATTCCTATCGGATCGCAGAACCCGACCTGAACGTTCTGAACCGGTACCGGGAGGAAGAAGATCGACTCGCCGTGACGGATACGAGCGGCTGATTGGGTCCTTGCCCCGCTGCTGTGCGTAGGGAGTTATTTCTTAGGGGTCGTTGACCTTTGTCTGGGGGTGAGGAGGCAGCAGACCCCGCCGGGACGTTGTCACGCAGGAGCAGGTTCACAAGGGAGAACTCCTCTGGTTTTTCTTGTATTGTTTTTGTGGTTGAAACTTGTAGCAGCACCGCCCCCGTGTGGTTGGGGGGGAGACCTGCATACGCCGCCCACCTAAACAACAATCGGGCTCCATGCTTGGTTCTGGTTCCTCTGGACTCTGACTGCTGTGTTTTATTTTAAATAAAGATTCCGCCCAAAATGTCCCAGCGTCACCGCCCCCTTCCTCTGATGAGGTCATTCCTCCAGGTGTAAACCCCTCCCCTCCCCTCCCCTCCCCTCTCTGATATGGCTCTTCTTTCTTAAAGGGACCACCCGGCTCTCAGCAGTCCCCCCACGCACAGCCCCCCACACACAACCCCAGCAACCCCATGATGGGACCCCACGGCCAGGTAAGACCAACACCCTTCCATCCCCTCCGACCCCCCCTTACACACACACACACACTAGACACACTCCTCCTCCTCCCTTTGCCCGGCGCTTCTTAGCTCTTAGCTAACCCCTCCTCCAGTAGCCAGCGGGGCCCGTTCCTCACCAGAGCCCAGAGACGGGTGTCCCCCACGCGGGATGAATAATTCACCTGCTGCCCCACCCCCGAAGCAGCTTGCGTTGGGGGGGGGGTGGGTTGAACAATTATCTGCTCCTCCATTCTCAGCACAAACACACACTCCCTTCAACTGTTAGTTTATAAACAGGAAGGAGGTGCTATGGATGCACACACACACACACACGCACACACGCACGCACACACCTAGTCTGGCCTCAGAATGCTTTCCTTCACAGTTAGCATGCTGTTAGCCGTTAGCAGCCCGGAGCTCCGCTCCTGTGGTTTCTGGTTTCCTCCGTGGGTGGGGGGGTGTGGAGCGGCTTCTTCTCAGGTTTTAGGCGGTGTTGTCGTCTCTAATGGACCTCGGGCCGGATCGTCTTACACCACGCCCACCGTTGTGTGTGTGTGTGTGTGTCCGTCTGCGCGCACACACTTGCTTCTTGAAATCTCCCTGGTGTTTTTCATGTTGCCGTCATGTCATCCGTCATCGAACCATGCCGTGTCCACGATGCGCCTCCCGATCAATGATCTCGGGTTTATCAATAACGAAAACTCCTCATTCTCCTCTCCTGCAGCCCTTCATGTCGCCACGGTATCCAGGTGGGCCACGCCCCTCGCTCCGAATGCCAAATCAGGTAAGCTGGTGGGATTTATTGCTGAGTTTTTCTCATTTGAAGAATTATCTTTAACACGATGTTCCGGTGTTTCCTCCCAGCCTCCGGGAGGAGTCCCCGGATCTCAGCCTCTCCTACCAAACAGTTTGGACCCAACAAGACCGCAAGGTGAGTCCGGATCACGTGACGACGTTTGATGATTTGGTGTGTGGGTCGGAGATTAGATACATGTCATCCATAGATTTCTGTTGATTACGCCCACTTTGTATTTAAAGAGGAGTTAAAAAATGTTATAAACAAATTAATGAAAGTAAATTATTTATTCCCAATTGGAATGTTCAAATAGTAAAGAATATTTGGGATGAACCAGCTGTCTAAGATCCTCACACTCTGCTTTAGTGTTTGGTTCTGGTTCTGGTTCCGGTCTGGGTCGTGTCCTGGTGGGGGTCCGGGCTGATATTAGCTGCAGATTACATTTTTGGCCTCCGACTCATGAGATTCGAATAAGCCCACGTCCGCGGCGGGTCTTTGATCCTGACCCTTTGAAGATGAGCCATGTGGATTTACCTCCGTGTCCGTGTCTGCTGTTTCAGGACATCCTAACATGGGAGGACCAATGAGGATGAACCCCCCCAGAGGAATGGCCATGGGCCCACAGGTATGACGCACCTGGACACGCCTGTTGATTGATTTATTGTTATTTATTATTGTGTTATATTCTAATGTTCTTAGTCCTTCTAACATGTTACCTCGCAGAATTACGGCGGTATGAGGCCTCCCCCCAACTCCATGGGGGGTCCCATGCCAGGAATGAACATGTAAGTTCAAGTTAGAGCCGCCTGCTCCAATAGCATCAGAGTCTCTGTGATCCAGAGCCGTCTTCATCCTCTCCTCCCTCTGCCTCAGGGGTCCTGGAGGAAGAGGGCCTTGGCCGGGACCCAATGCAAACTCAGTAAGTCGGGAACTTTGACCTTTGACCTGAGGAGGGAGCAGTGATGTCATGTTCCCGCTACTTGTATCTTATCAGGATGTTTTATTTTTCTTCCTAAATGTGGGAAAAGGTTTCACGGCTTTTAGAGGTGGGAACCAAACGAGGATGACGAATAGATGAAGGTGTCGCAGCCCAGACGCTGTTTGTGAATTATTTTAGCTTATTGGGTGTTCTGATCGATCGTCTCCTCTTTCCTCCTGCAGATAGCCTACTCCTCCTCATCTCCAGGGAACTACGTGGTGAGCAGCTCTGCTTTATTATTATTATCATTGATTTATTTTCTGCGGAGCCTGGCTTTGAACCTTCATATCTTTGCTCCCCAGGGCCCCCCAGGTGGGGGAGGTCCGCCTGGAACTCCCATCATGCCCAGCCCAGGTGGTGCGTCAGCTAACTACGTCCCCCAGCACTAACACGTGTATCTGGTCCCCCCCCCCCCACACTCTAAACACGCATGAATGAGTCCCGCCCCCTTTTCCATGGTTTCAGATCATTTAACGTTTTAGTATTTTTGAATGAATGATTGATTCTTTTCTAATAAATCACTGGTTTCCTCCAGATTCCACTAACTCCAGTGAAAACATCTACACGATGATGAATCCCATCGGCCCGGGTGGGAACAGACCCAACGTGAGGCTCTGCTACTATTTGACACATTTACAACATTTTAGGTGGCAATTTCCCAGCTCTGCTTTCCTTTAGTTTCCTATGGGACCGGGTCCCGACGGGCCGATGGGGGCGTTGGGGGCGATGGAGCCACACCACATGAACGGATCACTAGGTTGGTTTCAAAAGGAATGACTGCTGTAACTAATAATGGATCAAGTTCACCTTCATAATCAATACCCCCCCCCCCCTCCCTCCAGGGTCCGGGGACATGGACGGGTTGCCAAAGGTGAGGCTCGAACTAAAAACATTTATGCACCGTTTTTTAGCTGTCGTCCCGTCAGGCCGCTCACTTTGCCCCCTCCCCCCTCCAGAGCTCTCCTAATAATATGGGGGGCATGAACAACCCTCCCGGAACGCCGCGGGATGATGGCGAAATGGGCGGGAACTTCCTGAACCCATTCCAAAGCGAAAGTGTAAGTAAGAACGGATGACATATCACGCTCCCTAACGGTTGTCCTGGACGTCCCGACACGAGCAGAGGGTCACATGATGAAGATGATGAAGATGAGGCCAGGTCTAGCACGCGATTACTTGGGACACAATTCAGTAGATGTTAAATTTCAATCAGGCAACGTCGTTAGCATTAGGCTATGTTTGGAGACTCTGGGGTGATTGATCGGGGCGTGGCCTAAAGTAAAGGGACAGGCTCGGAAGGGCTTAGAGTTCACCTGTTTAACGGGACGGGTTCAAACCGGGCCGATTCAGAGAGACATTTTAAATTGTTTTATTCTAAGACTGTTTCTGAACCCTCGTAATCAGAAAGGAAACTGCTGGGAGGAGGCCCGATGTCTCCTCCGGGTTGGAGCACCACCTGGTGGTGAAATGTTGTTTGTGCCATCCACTCACCTGTGCCCCCCCCCTTCCCTCTCTCTTTCTTCGCAGTATTCACCCAACATGACGATGAGTGTGTGATTTTATTTTTCCTTTTTTATTTCTGTTTATTTTTCCTCCTGTTATTACCTCCCCTGCACTTTTTTTTTCTTCACCTTGGATTGGACCCGCCCCCCTCCCAACTCTCCGCCTCTCCCTCCTTCCTCACCCATCTGGCCCGGGACTGCGCAGCCTTCTGGGACGGCCCTTGAGCTTGCTGGGACTCTAAGACGGGCCCTCCCGGGGCATGCAAGATGGCCACCGGCATAAACAGGAAGCAGTTGCAGAGCAACAGGAAGAGTCTCCTCTCTAACGTCGCCCCCGGCCTCCCTGGCTTTCCGTCAGGTTCTAGACAATGAGCGAGGGGAGGAGGACGGACAGAGGAGCGGGGGGAGGAGGCGACTCCGCCCTGCTCTTACTGGAAGCTTCTCAGAAACACTTTGGACGTTTTAAACATTTACTTTTATTTCCACCGCCGTTCCTCCGAGGGTCGGGCGGAGCTTTAACAGGTCTTGTGATGAACTTTTATTTTTCCATTTTGTTTATGTATTGGATCATTGCTATTTTTGTTATTGTTATTGTTATTGATTATATTGATAATTGATTTGAAAAGAGGTTCTGATTTTGTTGTCGTTTGGAACGGGCACATCGTCACGATGAAGGCGTTTTGCGCTCACAGATCAGAACGAGTTTGCTGTAAACGTGGCTCTGCGTGAGCACACCGCCCCCTGCAGGTAGGAGTTTACCCTTCATGGTACTGATTGGTCCCTTTCTGTAATTTTCCTCACTTTTAAAAGCATCTAAATTAAAAATGTTTTTGCTAATCCATCCCAGAAGAAGCATCTCCTGTTTTTCGTGGCTTCCAATGCAGTGAAATTCACACTTCTATTTATTTATGGACTTTAAATTTGTCTCCTGTTACTTTTTAAGTGTTACCCTGTTTTTCTTTTTTTTAACTCGTAGCAGCGGTGTAAATATGCAGATCCAGTCAGCCGCCCCCTCCGCCTGAGCCCTGAAGGTGTTTTAAGTTTCCCAACCTTTTTGATCTCGTGCTGCTCCCGCCCCCCCCCCCCCACCCCCCCGGGGTCACCACTGACCTCGGCGGCGTGGCGTCTCTGCTGACCCATCGTGAACACTTGGATTGTTTCTGTTGCTGATGAAACACACTGTGATGTCCGTCGCTTCTGCAACCTGTTCGATTCACCTTCCCTCCAAATAGACTTCCTGCTTGCTGCTGATTGGCTCCCCGGTATCACGTCAGAGCAGACCAGGTTAAAGCGTTGCCACCTGCATTTTCTTCTTTTTTTTGATCCACCATCAGCCGCACCCCTTACGTTTTTCTGAACGACTCCATCGTCTTGTTTTCACCTTTGTTTTTGTAAATACTGTAAAATGCATTTTGATATCATTGATATGTTTTTTGATATTTTCAATCATGATGGCTCGTTGTTCGGAAACGTGTCGGGATGATGAGAAACAGAAACTGGAGCTGCTATGGACTATGATGCTATTTCTTGTCACCGGATGCGGGGCTTTCCTGCGTCGGAGCTGTAGGACGGGGGGAAGAAGTGATGCAGCGTCACACGTTTCCTAGATAGATCTTAAACACGAGTCTCATCCGGATACGTCACGCCGAAAGCGAGTGAAGCTTCCCCAAATCTTCT
The DNA here is from genome assembly GCF_040956055.1 of Brachionichthys hirsutus. NCBI lineage: Eukaryota > Metazoa > Chordata > Actinopteri > Lophiiformes > Brachionichthyidae > Brachionichthys > Brachionichthys hirsutus. The sequence goes on from NC_090914.1 coordinate 758,938, forward strand.
GAACACTATTTTGCATTATTATGACGGGATTGAAGTTTTTTCCAAATCCTTTCTGTCTCCTGTGCGCTGCATTCCAGCATCCGCCCTCCTAACACAGAACGAGACGCACTGTCTCAAACTCACCAGGGACCAGAGAACATACTTTATGAAGGATTTTTTAAATCTATTTAAAAACGGTGCGGGAGGAATGTTTTTGGAAAAGCAGCTTCGGAATACTGTTGTGTAAATGCAGTGGAACGTCCTCCTATCTTTCTATCCTGTCAGTAAAGCCGTCACACGCTCATCCTTTCTGTAGTGCTCTTGTGCTGATGTATAATACTGTACCATTGAGGGGCGCAGTCAGAGAGGAGCTTTTTGATGACAGCAGTATTGAATATGAGGCGTTGCTTTGTATCTCATGTTAGGCTAGTTTCAGTTCTAAATGTCTCGTGTAGTAAAATAAGAGGTTCCTTCTTTGTATGTTTCTTTATATTGTAAAGTTTCTTTAGACACAAAATGTTTATTGGAAAAAAAGGTGGGAAAACTGCATTAATAGTAAATGTAATTTTTTTTGGTTCTGTTTACTTTTCATCAAGTTGTCGGTCGTCTTTGGCTTGTTGTCCCCCTCGTTGTAGATACATATTAAAACAAATAAATGACTTCACTCCTTTTGCCATGAACGCACGGATCACTGGGTTTACGCTCAATTACATTACATAAGAGTCAATTATATTACGTTAGGCAGCGCGGTGGCGCAGTGGGTGGTGCTGCTGCAGTCAGGAGCTTCTGGGTTCAAATCCTTTCTATGTGGAGTTTGTATGTTCTCCAGTTTCCTCTAAAAAGATCCAGCTGTGTGTGTGTGTGTGTGCGCGCGTGCGTGTGCGTGCGTGCGTGCGTGCGTGGTCCAGTAACGGA
>NC_090914.1:764831-807912 GCF_040956055.1 Brachionichthys hirsutus
GCCGGGGGTCTTTGGTGAGAAGGCGGGACATCGACCTGAGAGAATAATGGCTCGACCAATGGGCCACCAGAGACGCGAGGGGCTCCGAACCTTTAAACTCTCCCTCCTGGAGAAGAGCTGCAAAGCCCAAGACGTTTGTAGGTTCCCACCATCGTCACTCACTTGTACAGACCCAGAATGGGCTCTTATGATTGGCTGGGGAGCATCCTGGTGGGCGGGGCACAGACGTGAACCCATTTCCTGAAAGTGTTTCTACTCCTGATCAATAGTGTTCCACTAGTGTTGCTTTCCCGTTGGAAGAGACATTAGTTCTTGTTTTGAGCTGCAGGAAGCCGAGTTTTGTTATCGTCGTACAGGAAGTACTTTCATTGTGGGAGGAGCCTTTAAAGACCAATACAAGCGTTTCATTGCATGCGCTGCGAGGAGTAAAGCAGAAGTTCTGTCTGTTTGAAATAAATTCATTATTCTTTAGTTCATTTAGTTGTTTTATTAATTTCCAACAGATGAAGTTGTAATAAATCAGTGTGATTGAGGGGAAATATTGATTTGCCTTTCCATACGCAACAAAACAATAATACTGCACTCGTTGCCACGTTTAATCACTAATGATCGTAGAAAGAAAGATATGACAGAGGACAAAATGCACTCCTGATTGATTCTGACTTGTTTTCAGTAAATATATTTCTAGAGGTCTACAAACTTTAGCTGTTCTTTGTCTGACCCCTAGTGGTCATTTGCAGCCTGAACATCTAAATCCTGGAGCTATTGTGTGAAATCAGGAGAGAATAGGACAACCTTTATCTGTTACAGAGCAGCAGCAAGCACAAAGTCAGCGGGTTCACGCCATGCAGGACCAGCGGGGCGCCGAGCCCGGGTCATTTCAGGCGGTCGGGTAGAGTCTTGTACGGGTTGAGGATGCCCTTCGGGTCCAGCATGGCCTTCACTTGGGCCATCAAGGCCACAGCCTGGCTGGATTTGCTGTAGTAGATGTAGTTCCTCTTCTTCAGGCCCAGCCCATGCTCTGCGCTGATGCTGCCCTGACGGCTGGCGGTCCATTCGAACACGAAGGGCTCGATGGCGGCGAGGAGGGCGGGGTCATCGGCAGGAGCGGTGACGTTCAGGTGGAGGTTTCCATCCCCTTAAAGTAGCACAAATGTGGTTTGATGACTCGTGGACACCAGTCGGCCGTCACCCCCCCCCCCCCCGGCCTCACCGACGTGCCCGTATCCCACCACACTCCTAGCCCGGCCCCCCAGGTGTTCCCTCATGGCCGACACCAGCTGGTAGATCTGCTCCACCGGGAGCGAGACGTCGTACTTGTAGGTGACGCCTTCGTGGGTCAGCGCCTCCGGGACGCGTTCTCTCATCGACCACAGAGCCTGAAAAGATGACATCAGAACCAACTGGGTTCAGTTTGATTCTGAATTCGGTACAGAAGTATTGATTTTAGGATCCCCAGCATCAAACGACGTGCGGCACCTTCATCTTTGATTCTTCTGTTGCAACGGTCCCGTCGGTAACCAACGACGACGCCAGAGCCTCCTCTAAGAAGCTGTGGAGCTTCTCTCCATCGTGCGTCTGGTTGGATCCGGATGTTTCCATGACGACGTAGAAAGGACAGTCTGCCAGACGGAGGACGGACCTGAGCGTGTGTGCCTGTCGTTGTCTGATGGATGTGTGTGTGCCTACCGGCGATGGGATTGGGCAGCTTGAGGTGCGTATTCAGCAGCTTCATGCATTCACCGTCCAGAAACTCATAGGCTGACAGGATTTCTCCCAGCATGCATCTGCAGAGCTGAAATGTCTTCAGCAGCTGCTCGAACGTCTCGCAACCTAAAGTTGGAAGAGATCCGTTCATTGGTCCGTTGAGCCATGAACACAAATCAGCAGCCAATCACAGCGTGGGGGGGGCAGCAGGAGTCCTACCGAGGAGAACCACGTTGACGGACTTGGGTTTGCCCGGACACAGAGACACGGCGGTGATGACCCCCAGCGTGCCCTCTGACCCGATGAACAGCTGCTTGAGGTCATATCCTGTGTTATCTTTCCGCAGGGTTGCTAAGCATTCCAGGACACGCCCATCTGCCAGCACCTGAACACACGCACACACACGCACACACACACACACACACTCGAATCCCTTTTCCTGCTTCACACCGACGTTCCCGGTTTATTGGCTCCACCCACCGCCTCCAGGCCCAGCACGTTCCCGTGTAAGGATCCGTATCGCAGGAGTCGCAGCCCTCCTGCATTGGTCGCCACGTTTCCCCCGATGTGGCAGCTGCCTTTGGCCCCCAGGTCGAGCGGCATGATGTAGCCTCTCCCCTCCAGGTACTGGGACAGGTTCTCCAGAACGCAGCCGGCCTGGCAGGTCAGAACGCCTGACCGACGGAGAAGCGTCGGATCGGATCGGCCCAACTTGCTGCTGCTTTTATTTTGAAATGCCAGCTGGAGGACTCACCGGAGACGCCGTCAAACGCCAGGATTTTGTTCATCAGGGCGGTGGAGAGGATCACCTCGTCATAAACCGGCACGCTGCCCCCGACCAACCCGGTGTTCCCCCCTTGAGGGTTCACCGCCAGATTCCGGCCGTTGCAGTACCTACAGGAGGGGGGCCATCGCCGTTAACCCCTCGTGAACGCCTCGGCCGTGTATCCGTCCTCCTGCTTACGTCGTGTTCTTTACTTGAGGATCTGAGAGACTTCCTCCGTCGTCCGAGGTCTCAGCATCACTTCACTGGAACCTGCAGGAGAGACACCACAGAGTTGTGAGGAAGAACACCTTCATCGTCGGCTGCAGTACTTCCTGCCATCATCACCTCTCACTGACTTCAGCCAGTCCACGTTACTGGACTCCAGCAGGTCCGGCTCGGTGACGACTCTTCCGGGGAGGGTCTTCCTGAAGAAGTGCAAGTCCCCCCGGGTTATCCTGGAGAAAGGCAGCCTGTCTGGGGCCGCAGACGGAGACGGCTCGGGTCCATCTCCCCCGGTGTGGAGCTTCTGGCTGCGTGGGCCCACAGGTGGACGGCTGGCTGTGGGTGGGGAGGAGGAGGAGCCACGTGGGCTCAGGTGCCTCAGAGCAAGCCTCGGCTTGAGTGTTCTCTGGAGAACCCCCTCCATAAACGGAGAGACTGTACGTAGATTCAGCAGAACGGGCTGCAGAGAGGAAACGGGAAGAATCCCAAGTCTGCTTTGGGGACTGTTCAGCCGGCGGTCGATGAGCTGCTGTGAGGCGGAGCTAAGAAACGGCCTCTGCGCGCCGGGCCTTTACGTCTTCCGATGCGGTAATTTAAGGAGTAAATACAGCCCCGTGTGGCAGCATTATTACTAAACAAAGAATCTAACACCTCATTTTCTTATTCTTGTGAATTTCTCGAGGATCGAGTCGCAACCTTGATGTCTCATCCTTAGCCTAGCTTGATTAGCACAATGCTACCACCTAGCGAGCAGCGTTTGTTTTACTCACCATATCCGGTCACTGAATGACTCCGACTGTCTTCGTTTATTCCATATCTTAGCGCGAAACTGTCGCAAAGGCGAGTTTAGTTTGCTTGCTAACTTGTTACGTCATCTCTGGTTCATAACAACCTGCTGGGTTTAAAGGGTCAAAGGTCATGGGGCGAGACTAGACCATTCAGAAGCCCTGTAACAGGGTAGCCAATAGGCACGTTTGTTATAGACGGCTGTGCAGCCAATGACGTCCAGTAATGCTCAACCGACGTCACAACCAGGAAGTCGAGGAAAGAGAAAGACCAAATGATTTTCGACATTTAACCACGGATGTAATGTTCACGTTTAATTTGAATATAACACTAATCTCGGGATAATCTTTCTATACCTGTGCTGGTTTTAGAATATCATTTCATTAATTTCTGCTTCTTAAAGCGAAATAAAGAGCTAAAATGCATGTAATAATATTTTCATAAACAGGAAATGTTACATACAAAAACTATTATTTTTTGTAGAAGTTTGTCAAAGTTTTGTTACTTTTAAAATTAATTGAAGGTCCCATATTATACCTGTTTTCCACAAGTTAACGCTGCAGGACGGCGTCCCTCATATCTGTCTCAAACCACGACAATGATGCACTAAATATTTTATTACATGTAAAAAAAAAAGACACGATTTGACTCCAAAACAAATCCGGCACCGGTGAACACATCTGTAACGGCACACCGAAGTACTTGAATAAAACTTTCTGAACGCAGTTTCCCCGCGTTTTGGTTGGACAGAGCTGCATGATGGGAGCTGACGGGAACACTCTCAGGCCCGCCTCCTTTTCCGTCTTCATACGGGAGATTCTTCTCTTTGAACCGACCACAGTGAGTTCATGAAAGCGAATCACGTGATTGTCTCTGAGCAGAAGGTCACAAACGCCGGCCTGGGTGGGGGTGTCAAAAATGGGTGTTAAAGCATCAGGATGGGAGGGGGGGGTTGTCCAATGAGCCGGCCCTCGTTTAACACCCGGTAACAGTCTGCAGTTCCGCTCAGCGGGACGCGTCGTCCTCGACGGTTTTGAATGTCTGCGTGTTCTTGGGAGCCGGAGAGAGGGATGTAGGAGGAACCACGGTGAAAGCGAGAGAGCAAGAGGAGGATGAGGCTGAATCCAAGCTGAACCACTCGTTTCCTCCGGTCTTCTGTCCGTCCCACTCGTCGCAGGTCCTTTAACGGACGCCGCTCCGCCCCTCTCATGACTCCTTTCCCTTCTCCAGAGAGCTGTGAATCTTGTCCAGAGTCTTCTTGATGCGCAGGGCGGTCAGCCTGGCGGAGGGGTTCTGGTACCAGCACTCCTTCATCAGCTTCACCAGAGCGGAGAGAGTCTGAGGGAGGAGAGAAACGATTGGCTACCACCCGCAGCATGGCGGCAGACTCTCTGGTGAACGGTGAAAGACTCACGGGGTCCGAGAACCAGCGGTTGGGAATGAACGGCCTCTGCTGCTCCAAACAAACCAACTTCCTCATGTCCTCAAAACTGGGGTCGTTCGGCACCTGGTCGTAGAACGGCGGCTTGTACTCCTCGACGATGCCTGGAGAATCAGGATCAGAACCGCCAGAACCGCTGACCGTGTCGATGCACGCGACTCACCGTTGCTGTATGTGCGCCTGCCGATCTCCCACAGCACCAGCCCAAACGCCCAGATGTCCACCCTCTTATAGGCGTCGAAGCAGTCCGCCTGAACGGTCTCGTCCAGCACCTCCGGCGCCATGTAGCGCTTGGTACCGACCTTGGGGTTGTTGCCCACGTCCAGCAGGTTATCTTCCTGGGAGTGCGTCACAGCCAGGCCTGAGAAGACGCAGGACGACACGACTGGTCTGGCGTCCTCGTGGCTAACGGATCGCTAGCATGGATGGAGGTTACATTGGGACACTGACCCAGGTCCGCGATGCAGCAGCGAAGCTCCTTTGTGACCAGGATGTTCTTGCTCTTCAGGTCGCGGTGAGCGATCGCCGGTTTCCCCTCCGTGCCGAAGATCTCGGTGTGAAGGTGCACCAGGCCGCACGCTATCGACGCCGCCATCGCCAAGCCCTCCGACGTCTCCACGGCGACCCGCTGCAGGTAGTCGTAGAGGGACCCGTTCTCGTGGTAATGGGTGATGAGCCACAGCTGCGTGCTGGAGTTACGAGACGTCATGTCAGACGCCATGAAGCCTGGAGGAGGAGAAACAGACGAGCCCAACGTGAACGGCTTTTCGTCATTTGCTTGTATTTCAGGTCAGCATCCCGAGACTCACCCAGGATGTTCTCGTGTCTCAGCAGCACCGTGTTGTAGATCTCGGTCTCTCTGAACCAGGACTTCTCGTCTCGTGATGAGAAGATTTTTACGGCGACGTTCTCCCCCTGCCACTGGCCCCTCCACACCTCGCCGTACCTGCCCTTACCTGGAAGACGAAAAGGTAAGCGCCGTTTGATCTCTGTGTGATTGTGCAGTCTGAGCGGACCTTCAACCAAAGACCCCGACCCGCACACAGCCAGTCCTACAGAGCGCTTACAGTGCAAAAAGGAAGGAAGAGAAGCGCCCGACAGTTCCTGACCTACCTATACATTCCATCAGGCTGATCTGACGGGCCACGGTTCTCTGGACCAGGAAGGGAAGCCCAGAACCGCTGCCTGATGTACACGAGTGGTCTAACAGGTCCTGAAGACAAGCACACATGAGATGACACTTTGGAACTCATCCAGCGCAGATGTTGGGAGTTTACCGGATCATCGGCGTTATTATTTCTGAACAGAACCACAGGGATGAGCTCTTAACCTCACCGCTAAAGTGCTATCTCCCACACTGGAGGTGATGAGACCGTCGATGGTTCCCTGCTCAGTGTCGAACTCCTGCAGCCTCTGCAGACGCCCGTGGTGGAACCTCCTGCAGGCCAGAACGGACACCACAGACAGCAGCCCCAGAACCACGACCGGGCCGAGCACAAAGAGAACCACGGTCTCCACGCGATACGGAACCGGCTTACCTTCTAGGGCTGAGAAAAATAGAGGTGAAAACTGAAGAACATTTGACTTCCATGCTAACAGGACGGCACCCTTGTGTAACATCCACCTGTAGGCAGCAGAGACATCAGCGCGCTCCTGGTGGTGTTGCTGTTGCACATGTTCTGGGAGCAGCAGAAAATGGCCTGGCGGGAGGACGGCGCCGTGGAGCAGTGCAAACGGATTTTCTCCTGCTCCACCAGGCAGCCACGCTCAAAAGCCACCCGGCGGCCGCTGCTGACTTTGACGGAGGAGAAACACTGCGTCCCGTGGCACAGCATGTCCTGGAGGCAGTTGGAGGTATCACACAGACACGCCAGCTGTTGATCTGTGGAGGAGACGACAGGAGCTCACAACACAGCGTAGAGAGAGAGAGAACAAGCACACTGTGGTTCCAGATAAAACCGCAAGACAGAAAGAGCTCTGTTAAAATGTGCAGCAGAAATTCATCATCATTGGAATAATCTATAACTATTACATCTTAGCTTCACATCATCCACCTAAATTCAACGAATGATTGATTCCTGCTGTGCAGCTGCTGCTCTTGATCATCTCAGCCTTCACCAGACAACAGGAATACAAAGTAGAGAGAACTGAGCACCCCACCTGCACCCTCAGCCGATGTGTGCGGGGCCTGCAGCAGGAGCAGCAGGAGCAGGAGGAGGAGGAGGAGGAGGCGGTGCATGGTTCAGTGCCCTGCCAGAGGGAAGAGCATCCAGACAGAGTTCATAGAGCACACAGCTCCCAGAGGATAATCACATTTACCCACTCCATGTTTTCTAATGGTCTCTGTCCTCCGTTCCTTAGCTAAAACACATTACTGGGCTTAACGGAGCCTATATATTTAGAATAAAGTAATCTGATCACGTGTTTAGCTCTTCAGTGGTTAATTACGCGCTAATTACGGTTAATGGTAGATACTATGAATAATAATAATAATACCATGTCCTAATCAAGCTAAAGCTTTACATTTCAATGTCACAGCTTCCGGTTAGGCGCGAGGAAAACGTGCTGCGCTAACAGCAGCTTGTTTGCAAACCTCACACGCTGCAGGACGTTTCGCTTTCCGCGGCTAACAATCGGTTTTATTGGCCGGACACTGGCGCCAGACAGTCGGCTAGCTGCTGCCGTTAGCACCGCTAGCTAAGTCAGCAACAACACAATAGGCAGCCGGGCGAGGGCTGCCCAAAAGAAACGAAGTAAACCTTCCGGCTACCTGGCGCACTTTAAACACAGCCTCTAAGTCATCCCGCGGCTCTCTGCGCTCCGATCAAACATTTAGATTCGCTTATCAGCGATGCGAAACGCCGAAAACGAGACTGCGACCCGGCCCACCCACTCCGCTGTCTTCCCTCGACGTCAACAAAACAGAACAAGCGAGTTGCATTGTGGGGCGGAGGAGTCTTTTTTTTTTGTCTTTTTAAATAAAGTTTTATTTCAAAACAAACAAATATACAAAGAGTTTATAAAGGTTACATACCAATGTACCAAAACATTACATATATTCAAATAAATTGTAGGTGATGCAGATATTTAAAGTTGTTGAAGCCTTTTTGTTGGTTTATTAAACACCAGAGGTTTTGCACGCTGTATAATAAACGAAACTATATTAAACCATAATCAAGAAAAGGCAATTCAATTTATTTAGAAAATCGATGGATGGATTAATGAAATTAAAATACATGTAAAAATAATAGAAATTAGCAGGACATTGCAATGATTTTATCGTCTAAATGTCAATTTAGAAGAATAAAATGCTAAATGGGGAATGGACTGAACTTATATAACACTGACCCCCAGGGTTCATGCACGAAGTAGAACGAGCCCTAAAATGAGATAAGATAAGATAAGATGAGTGGGAAATTCTCAGTTTTACAGCAGCAAAGGAATAAAATCAATGCATATTAACAAGTTTTAAAAATATCTTGATGCATCCTCCACATGTCCCTCCACCCGTCTACAGCTTTTAATTTAAAGAACACCAAACTTTGAATGTTGTTGTTTAAACATCACTTCATTAGTTAGTTTGCACTGTTTTTCTAATTCCTGGTCGGCTCAGAAACATTTCCCTCAGGAGCAAAAAAACCCAAAAACGCAGAGTTGCATCAAGAAGCCAAAATGTTTTCCATCCTCCGAGTCCTGTGACCGGGAACAAGAGCCGGCGCTGTTTCTTCCTGCTCACCTGGAGCTCCCGTCTCCAGCCATGCAGGTGAAGCGAGACCCAGCCGGGTTCTGTTCCTGAAGCACGGCTCCGGCACAGAGCGCCATTGTCTGCAGCCGTTTTAATTAAAGACCCAGGGGTGAGCCGAACTGCCCCCCATCCCTGCGTAGCCCCAAAGCTACCCTCTCAGCTTTGGATAAATCCCAGCAGATAATTAGAGGTTGAAATGTAATCCTGCTATCATGGTGGAAGGAGGATCTGCTCAGGATCCGACTTAAGAGGCAGGGATAGAGGAATAATGTGATGTTTTCTTCTTTCCTTCACCCACCTCTTACCCACTCGCTCCCCCTCTTTCTGCCTCAGGTCCAGGTTATAGGCGTGATAGGGGGTAGCTAGTGAACTCCTCCACCTGCTCCTCATTTTGTATGAGAGATCGTCCTGAGGAGATCTCCGACTAAAGCCGACATGGAGCATCCAGAGAGAAGACTGTCTGCAGCCTTCCTCATCCTCCTTCCTCTCTTATCCATCAGAAGTGTTGCCAATCTGGCTCCAGGTACGTCCAAAGCAATATTCATTTCAGACTATTATTAGTATGCAAGGCAGGGATGGTGCATTTGCTCTTCTAGAGGAACATTTGTACTTAATTTTCTCTTCATTTGCACCTCTGTTCAGTCGCCTGGTGTGTGTTATCCGACGCCGAGGAGCAGAAATGTCTGGACTTGGCCGGGAACGCCACGGCTCTTAACATCAAAGGAAGTTTGCAATGCGTCCGCGGCCTGGATGCCAAAGATTGCATGAATAAAATCAAGGTACCTTCAAAATGCGGGCTGGGAAAGGGGATTCCGTTTCCTGGTTTGTAATCAGACATGATTCCAGCTGCGTGCTTCTAACCTCACAGTCTGAGGTGGTCTGTTTGGAATAATGACGTGCTTCTTGTCAGAATGGGACAGCAGACGCCGCCTCCATGTCAGCAGATGACATCTATGCCGCCGGGCTCTGCCATGCGCTGGAGCTGGCTGCGGGGGAGTCCCACAACGGCGTGGGTAAGTCCAGGCTTGAGCCCCCGGGAGTCAGAAACATTCTCACGGGTCTGTGCTTTGTGAAACCCCCCCCCCCCCCCCCCCTCAGACAGCATCAGCTACTACGTGGTGGCGATGGCGCGCCGCTCCTCTGCCGACCTGTCCCTGCTGGAGATGCACGAGCGCAGCTCCTGCCACCCCGGGATCCGCACCACGGTGGGGTGGACCGTTCCCATCGGCTACCTGGTGAACACGTCCCAGATCAGCGTCGGGGAGCAGTGCAACTTTCCCAGAGGTGAGGCAGGGGAGGATGGAGTGTGTGTGTGCGTGTGTGTGCGTGTGTGTGCGTGTGTGTGTGTGTGCGTGTGTGTATCAATGAACAGAGGGACACATCAGAAGGTCAGTCAGGAAGAAGGAATTCTGCGTAGCTTCATCCTAATGGCCGAACTTCGAAACCATTGAAACCAGTAAAGAACCCCATTTAAAGATAGAAATGGGGCCGGCGGTCGGTCCGATGTGACCCCGTGTTCTGAAACGCAGGATCTGGCTCATCCCTGTCCTCCTTTCTGTCCGTTCTCCTCCAGCTGTCGGGAACTTCTTCGGCTACAGCTGCGTTCCGGGCATCAAGGAAGCCCAGCATGACCCGAGAGGCAACAACCCCAAGAACCTGTGCGAGGCCTGCATCGGGGACGACAACGACCGGCACATCTGTGCCAACAACCGCCGGGAGAGGCACTACGGGGAGGCCGGGGCGCTGAGGTAACGGGCGCCGCTCTCCACATGTAAACTCCACGTCGGTTTACATCTATTCCAGCCAATGGTCTCCATCGAGGCAGCCAATCAGAGCCTTCTGATCATTGTAACAACACAGCCTCAGCTCCACTCTCTGCAGGAACGCCGATTACAGATAATTCAGCCGCGCTTCAGCCGGTTCATGGGCTGAGATGTCAGCAGACATGCACCTTTTACGTTTCAGGTGCGTGGCAGAGAACCTCGGCGATGTGGCCTTCATCAAACACACGACCATCTTTGACAACGCGGACGGTGAGGGTTCACAGACACACACACATCCAGCACACACACGGTGAGGGTTCACAGACACACACACATCCAGCGCACACACACTGCTCCTCTTTGGCTCCACCTAATCAGGATCAGTCCCACCGCCACGCTACACGGGCTGGTGCAGGCGAGGAGGGACAGTTTGACCCCGGGAAGAGGCACCAATGAACGGAGGTCAGAGTGTTTCCCTCCCTCCCCCCCCCCCCCCCCCCGACCCAGGTAAGAACCAGGAGTCCTGGGCCCTGGACCTGGAGCTGGAGGACCTGAAGCTGTTGTGTCCGGACGGGACCGAGGCGGGTCTGCACGAGTACCAGCGATGCCACCTGGCAGCCGTCCCCGCGAACGCCGTGGTGGTGCGCATGGAGTACAAGTGTCACGTCTGGAAGTACCTGGAGCGTTTACAGGTGTGTGTGTGTGTGTGTGTGTGTGTGTGTGTCTCATGTCTCTGTGGAATCTGTTTTACCGATCAGAAGGCGGGTTTCTGCTAAACTTTCATCCGTCTTCCTTCTGTGTGTGACACACACACACGCACGCATACACACACACACACACACACACACACACACACACACACACACACTCCCTGATGCAGAACGCTTTTGGAAACGCCACCGAAGGCTTCAGCCTGTTCAGCTCAGCGGGCTACGGCGCCGCCGATCTGCTCTTCAGCGACGCCACCCACCAACTGCAGAGGATTGTGGGTAGCTACACGTCTTGGCTGGGCCCAACTTACACCACCATGCTGCAGGCCTTCGAGTGTGAGGGTAAGAGAGTGTGTGTGTGTGTGTGTGTGTGTGTGTGTGTTGCCACTGCAGCTGTTCTCATTATCACCCTTTCTTTCCAACAGGCTTCTGCTGATGAAACAGGAGGACGACATCCAGCGCACCGACTTCCACCCATCTCTGTCCCCCCTCCCGACCATCTGTCCCTCTGTCCTCCCCCACCAGTGTGTCTCTCCGTCTCTCACCCTTTCTGCTTTGCTTCTCGTGTTGTGTCTCCTCCCTGCCTTACTCCACCCTCTCCTTTATTCCACATAAACGTATCCTGACTTCTTGGGAGTTAAAGAAAGTTTCAGATGATCTTTGATGTGAAATGTTCCGACCCTATCGCTGCCGTTCCACCTCCCTCCCTCCTCTACCAGGGCCCGTCTCTGGCACTGAACAACTGGGTGCTAGTAACTGAGAATTCTGCTCCTACAGTTACTGTGTGAGCAAACACTGCTTTCCCAGAGCCATTAATGCTCTAATTGGAAGTCTGGCATATGACACTGCTGGTGTGTGAGTGGGAGAGGGTGTGTGTGAGTGGGAGGGGGTGTGTGTGAGTGGGAGGGGGTGTGTGTCGCCAGGATTTCTCCTTTCCCATGGCTCGTATAGCGATTCTGGATCACTGCATTCTCACGTCTGGCACAACGGGCCGGATTATGTTGGCCTACGGTTTACAGTTACACCGAACCGCTAGGAGAAACCGGATTAGGGCTTCGTGCTGCCTTCACTGACCCCTGATTGATTTTTTTTTTAAATTGCAATGGTTGTATCTCTAAAATGTGCTTCAAAACGTAAAGGGAAATGTGAAGTTTTTCTGTTTTACTACAAATTGACCATTTATATTAAAGGTTCTAACCAATCTTGGGAAGCTCTGCTAACAGGAGGATGTGGTAGAAGCAGGAAGTAGACAGCAAAATGTGTATTATTATCAATAAATGACCAAATGTATTGGAAGAATCACAATCAGCTATTTGGGGCTTATTTCTCCCACATTTTGCATCACAAGGCTCAGAAACTTAGGCACCAACGGGAGGAAGTTCTCCTCAAACTGCGATTTCTGGCCTCATCCTGAGAAGAAAGAATCGAAATGCAGGATGCCGGAGGCGGAGGCAGGTACCAGCAGGAAGGAAACCCTCTCCAGAGGACTGTTTCACCAGAAGAAAGGGTTTTTGTGCCTATTTCTGTCCTGCTGATTTAACTCTGTTCCACTTGGTGCTGTTTGTTTCAGGCTCCGTGTAAATACTCCCCTTGAATGTGGTTCCCCCTTATTTCCCGAGCAATTAAATAAAGAAAAGCTCTTTCTTGCTGACTTGTAATTATCCTGAAACGTGACTTGACGTGATCTGTGGAAGTGGATTCCGTCTGTTTTCTATCCATCGCTGACTTCCTGATTTGGGATGGGGAATAAAGGAATCTCTTCGAGATGGCTAACATGCTAACAGTGCAGATGAATCCGTGCAGGCGTGCCTTTAGCTCAGCCGGCGGGCGGGTGATGGAGCGGACAGGAGACGGTTTGACCGAAGCTTGTGAGGCGGAGAAAGGAGGGATGACAGTGATGGAGGGAGAGAAGACGAGAACATGACAGGTAATCCATCAAAGGCGTTACTGTCATTATTCAATTACCACCAGTCCTTAGCACGGATGAACCCGACACACACACACACACACACACACACGCACGCACACACACACACACACACACGCAGTGGGAAGTGGTACTGATCTGATTGCAGTTCCTCTTACAATGGGTGGGAATGTGCTGTGTGGGAGGTGAGGGGGATGTGGAGGGAGGCGTAGGGAGGCGTAGGGAGGTGATGGGGAGGTGGGGGGAGGCGTAGGGAGGCGTAGGGAGTCGTAGGGAGGTGATGGGGAGGTGGGGGGAGGCGTAGGGAGGCGGGACCCGGGTCTTGGCACCACTTCTTTGTGCTTTTGGTGCAGCAGACCCTTACATCTCTACTCCTTCCTCTCTCACATCCTCTATCGCCCCCCCCCCCCCATCTCCTGTTTCTCCTCCCTCCCTTTGTCTCCTGAACCAGGAGGCGATAAGGAACAAGGAGTATGATTAGATGACACTGGGTTTATAGCTTTGCTCCCATAACGCTCCCAGATCGCTGCTGCATTGATGGTTGAGAAGTACACGCGCGCGCGCGCGCACACACACACACACACACAGTGGAGCAGTGCGTGTGTGTAATCACACGCTGACCATTAGGGGGCGCTGTCTCCTCTCCTCTCTCTGTGATGGCAGGCCATTAATAACTTGCATTCTCGTTGTCACGAGTGAAGCGTGAACCTCGCGCTGGTTTGAGGGCAAATAAAGGATGTTTGATGTGTGTGTGTGTGTGCGTGTGCGTGTGTGTGTGTGTGTGTGTGTGTGTGTGTGTGTGTGTGTGTGTGTGTGTGTGTGTGTGTGTGTGTCAGTGACGTGCGGTGGGGCTCATGTCTGGTGAGGCACAGTCAGATTTACTAATAAATGAACCTACAGCTTGTTCATCATTTGATTGGCAACATTTAACGTGTTTTGTTTAAAAATTCGTACCAGCATTTTTTACATCCTGTCACAAACCTGGCTCATCAGTTTATGACAAAAAGGGGAGACCACACATAATCTGCGTATTTACAAGAGATTTAATAAAATTATTCAACTCTGCGTATCAGCGTGCGTGCAGCGTTGAGTGTGTGTGGGTGCGTGTGTTGATCAGTTAAAGTTTAACTGATGTTTATGTGAGGGTCATGTTGCTGCACTCGTTAACGTGCCTTATTACGCACACCTGTTTCTGCCTCTCGCTCCTGGACCTGCGGCGCGGGGATTGGCTGCGGTCACCCCGGGCGCACCTGAGGCAGATTGAGCCAAATCGCCACCAGCCCTCATAAGCCCTGCTCCGCCCGCTGTTCCCCGTCGGACTATTCTTCGGTTCCCGTCTCTGCGTGCAGCACGTCTTTCTGCCGCTCCCCGTCCCCGTCCCCGTCCCAGCCCCCGTTCCCCGCTCCCCGTTCCCCGCTCCCCGTTCCCCGCTCCCCGTTCCCCGCTCCCCGCTCCCCGTCCCCGTCCCCGTCCCCGTTCCCCGTCCCCGTCCCCGTCCCCGTCCCCGCTCCCCGTTCCCCGTCCCCGTCCCCGTCCCCGGGTCTCGCCTCGTCCTTGCCGACCGCAGCTGATCCGTGCGCCCGGGCCCTGCGTAGCGTTTTTTTTTTTTGTGACCGGTTTTTCTTTCTCGGCTGTGTTTTTTGTTATATAGATATTTTCTATCTGCTGATCCAGAAGAACCGGAAACGTGGCTCCGGCAGCTCAGAACCATCCAGATCACACCCAGAAGGTTGGGAGCCTGAAAGCAAACTGGACCCCCTGGGGCCTCTGGATCACAGGTGTTTCCGGAGGAGGAGTCGGAGCCGCTTTACTTCCTGGTCCACTGGAGGCCTGCAGGCGTCTCCATCCGTGAGGAAGATGAAGCTCACTGACCTGTCTATCGGGCCGATGGACAGGTCTTCTGGCGAACGTGACGGGAAGTTGGTGAGTTTGTGTTTATGTTGAAACAACAACAAGGAGGTGAGTCGATGTGTTTGTGTTGGTTTTATGCTCCCTGCGTCTCCTCTCTCTGCTCCTGCGATCCATAATGAGCGTCGCAGTGTCGCGGGAGAAGGAGCCAGCAGGCTGGACACTGGCTGATGCAGCGCTAACGCTATCTCTCACACACACACACACACACAGCAGTAATGTATTGTACAATAAGTGTTTCCTAAACTCAGCAGTGCGCTCCGTTTTGGCAGAGGAGCAGAAACACAGCAGAGGAGGAGGCGCAGGATGAGAAGGTGATTAAATAGTCTAGTTAGTCCTCCGAGTGGACCAGAACATTAAGAACCGGGCCATTCATCAGGATAACACACGCACACACACACACGCACACAAGAGCAGATGCAGGGAGGATGAGGAGGTGAAGCAGGAGGGACGTCAAACCGGGGGAAATCAGGGGATCATCGGAGAACACGATGAAGGAGCGAGTAGGAGTTCTGCAAACAGGATAAGGAGGAGGAGCAGGTGAGAAAAGAGGGAGGAGGAGGAGGAGAGGAGGGGGCCTGCGGATCGTCCACCCAGCTTCACCTTCACCGCCGGTCCATCGGCATGATTTAGTTGCCTAGGTAACCTCACGGCGACTTTAAGACCCCATTAAATTCAGTCAGGATGGAATAAAAGAAAAACCCAGATCTAACAAAATCCCTCTCAGCCGTTGCCGACACGCCCTTCTGTCTCTCCCTCATCCTCTCATCCTCTCATCCTCTCCCTCTCCCTCATCCTCTCTCCCTCTCCCTCATCCTCTCATCCTCTCCCTAATCCTCTCCCTCTCCCTCATCCTCTCCCTCTCCCTCATCCTCTCTCCCTCTCCCTCTCCCTCATCATCTCTCCCGCTCCCTCTCCCTCTCCCTCATCCTCTCCCTAATCCTCTCCCTCTCCCTCATCCTCTCCCTCTCTCCCTCTCCCTCTCCCTCATCATCTCTCCCGCTCCCTCTCCCTCTCCCTCATCCTCTCATCCTCTGCCGTTCCATTCCACCTGTCCCTCTTCACCTTCATCAACCTGCATATTCATGTAACCTGTTCCTCTGTGCTGACATTAGAGCTGCCCGTACTTCTGCGCCTCCCTAATCCCAAGGCTGTTCTGCCTGTTCTCCTCGTCCGTTAAGCCCCGCCCCTCCACTGTCTCTCTGTTCCCTTCTCATCTCCACCCTTCTACGCACTGAGAGACGGAGAGGATGGACCTTCCCTGTCCATCAATCTGAAATATGTTTTTCAGGCAACTGTATCCTTCAGCATTTCCCTTTAAAAGCAGATGTGATGCCGCAGCATAAACAGCCCCCCCCCCCACTGAAGTCGAGCCGTGGCTGGTGCACCACTTATCCCTCGCGTCCCGTATCTCATCCTGGCGGCTGTAAACGAACAGCATCCCTCTCGCCGGCGTCTCGCCGTGGACGGCCATGAATGATGCATTGTGATCTGCAAACATCAGAGTTGTGTTTTATTCATGCATCTACATTATCTGGCTGCCCTTGGCGAGAGTCACCAGTGCAGTGGCGCTTTGGAGGGTGGGGGGGAGTTGACGCTATCCTGCCCCAGCCACTGTCATCCTGATGTGTGATTACACAGATAAAAGCCCGCCGCTGCTCCTGCTAGCTAACACTCAAAGCACTTCATGCAGACTGGGAGGAGGAGGGGGAGGAGGAGGAGGAGGAGGAGGATGCGTGCGACTCGGTTGTGTTTGCTACCAAGTGCACTTTGTCGCCGCCCCTCTGGGAGGGCACTGCAAGGTGAATTCGATGGAGCTACACCTGTCACAGTGTGGGGACGTTTGGTTTGTGTGCATCTGGTGCGCGTTATCGCCGACGGTGTTAGCAAACGGCGTTTTGTCAGATGTTGGCGCTCTGAGCGATGCGCCGCTTTCAGGAGGCGGATGAGCGGCGAGCTCAGACGGAAGGGGAGAGGGGAGTCAGGCGAAGGATGACAGGAAGGGAAGTGGATGTGGGCGATGTGGAGGAGAGGCATGGAGGGAACTGAAGAAAGAGGAGGCTGGTTTTAAATGCAATCTCGTGACGAAGAGCAAAACGAACTATGAATTACCAGGGAGGTGAAGAAGAATTCAGCACGGCCCTGCAGCGCAGCGACGCGGCACCCCCAAATGTCATCAAGTTAACCAAAGTGCATCTCAGAGAATCAATTAGGCCAGGAAGATGTTTCAGAAACAGTGGCGTAGTGGTTAGCGCTGTGGGATTTCTCCGGGTCAGGAAAATGGACATTTCATCCGGTACATCCAGCATGGCGGCTGTCCTGCCGGTGATGGAGGTCCGTCTAAGACAGGACCTCCATCACGCATCCCTTCCTCCACCTCCACTCATTGATCGCTTTCACCCTGTAATAGCCTTTCGGGCCGGCCGGTTCCATCCTTTAACTTTCGCTTCGCCCTTCCAGACGGTAATATTTCCTGTTATCTCTTCAATCGGCCTCATCCCTCCCGCCGCCTCCCTCTGCTCTTTATTCCCTTTCTTCCTCATCATTTTCTCAGCTCTACCCCCCCCCCCCTCCCTCCTCCTCCTATCATTTCCATGGCCTTTTCTACTATTCCCCCTTGCATTTCCATCTCTCTCCTTCAGTTCTCGGCGCTGCAGCAAAGGTCAGGTTAACACCATGAATACGCTGTAGATTTATGATGCTGCCGTCTCCCGGCAATCACCGTGACCAGGGCCAAACGAAAACAACACTGCAATAGGCGCCGATAGATCGCCGGAGCCCGTTTCGGTGGCGGCGGGGGTCAATAACGAGGCCACGTGCTGGGGAAGAGTGCACATAGACCTTAACAAATAAACAATTATGTTCAACCAGTGCATCAGCCTGCAGCTGCAGATACGAGGGAAGAGATCAATAATAATAATACATTGGATTCATGACATCATTGTTAGTTTAGTGATGGTGGATTCTTCTGGATCCGGATCCAGAGCTTTTGAAGACACAACAAACCCGTTTGTCCAGCGTCCTGGAGGAGGCAGCAGAAACAGAACCTCCTTGGTGGAGCTAATCAGAGAGACATTATTGAAAGTGAGAATTAGTTCTCAATTAACTCATTAATTAAATTAAATATTTACAGGAACACAACTTGAAAAAACACGGTCAGCAACAGCAGAATGAAAATACAGAAATACAAGTTTAGAGCGTTAAACTAAACTTCAGGTTTCAGTTTAACTCCCTGCAGGTTAATTTTCTGATGATGAAGCACAAAAGAATAACGTTTCATCTTCTGGATGAAAGCTTTTTTTAGAACAACAGATCGAGTCGTCTCGCCGTTCGAGCAGTCATCTTCTTGTCCTCTCATTCAACCCATTCAATTAAACACTTGAGGCCCCCCCAGCAGGTTTTCTTCTCCTCTTCTCCCACCTTCGTCTCCAGCCAGTTTCATCACTCCCCCTCTTCCTTGCAATTTCCTCTCCCTGCTCCTGCAACCTCCGGCAGCATCGCACCTCCCTCGTTTCCTCTCCTGTAAGTGTTGGGTCACAGGAGGGTCAACCTCCAGTCAACAGTGCGGATTAAAATGTAAGCACAGCCTTGATGCATATTTCCTCTGGCTGCATGCGCCTCCTCATCGCTCCTCTCTGGTGGGGATCGCACCTCCATACTTGTCCCCTCGTGTCAACTAATTATCCTTTCACACTGAAGCGATAATTAAAGACATACAGATGAGAGCTATGTGAGATATAACTTAAAGGAGAATCGTTCCGCTGAGATTAATGTGTTTTTCCATGCAAATTTAACACAGATGCACAAAATGGGGATCAGGGAAAGATCCGAAAGCTTTAATGTATGTTTGACCTTCTTCCCATAAGTTTCCGTTCCAGGCAACACGTGTAAAATGGATTCTAGGTTGTTTCCCATTCCTGCAGGGAGTTCTTATCTTAAGCTTTCATTTCCAAAGGATTCCCAAGGATTTAATAGCGATCCTCTGAATCCCGGGACTCTCTCATCTAAGTCCTGGTCCCTGTGGGGGAATTCCATCGCCTGTCTGAACCACGGATCCTCTCTTCTGGCTGAGTCGAGTCGCTGCACTATGGTTGACCTGACGGGCTGGTTTAACCCAGTGGTGACCCCCCCCCCCCCCCACCCATCGCGTCTCCCCCACCGGCAGCTCACCTGCTTCTTGCCTGGTTTATCTCCAGCCTGCACATTTTAACTTCCGGTCCTCCTGCTGCTCTTTTTCCAGATTGTTCTGATTCTGAACTTCTTCCTTGTGTTGTCATTGAACGCCCGTGATGTTGGCGGGTGAAACGCGGTTACGAGAAAGAACTCGTATCTTCCTTTAAACTAAAAACAGACGCGCTATCAGGAGCAGATATGGCTAATTTCTCTGGCAGGGGATGACTTTCCAGTTGGGCTGGACCGCGTTTAGCCGCTACCGTTAGCCGACTCTCCACGGTCGCCACATCGCGGCTGTCGGTACGGATTTCATTAAACCGGCGTCAGGCGCTCAGACTTTGATCGCAGCTGCGCTTTATTTAGCTCTCGATGATGAACCGACATGAAACCCATCAGGCGGCCGGAATGAGCAGCTATAATTGTCTTCACAAGGTCAGAGAGTGATCTTTGTTAAGTTCTCTCTTAATATCCTTGGTTAAATTAATATTGTTGGAGGGAGGGGGGTCCCTTCATGGTCTTGAGTTAAAAAAGGACAATAATGGAAAGAGAAGAGGGGCTGGTGTGGGGGTAAAAAAAAATCTGGGAAGACATTCTCATTTAACGACGACTCGGAGTTATGACGGCCTTTACGGAACGCCAAAGTGTTTGGGGGGGGGACGGGACCCGATCCGGGTGAGTGGAAGACATTATCGGATAGATGGGCGGATGGAATCTGTGACAAACGGTGCTTTTATCTCCTTTGTTAAACCGCCGCCTCAGCAAACCGCCACCTCAGCAAACCGCCACCTCAGGTAACATCTGACCCTTAAACCGCCGCCTCAGCAAACCGCTGACCTCAGGTAACATCCGACCCTTAAACTGCTGCCTCAGGTAACATCCAACCCTCTGTGGTCTCCTTCCAGGAGTTTCTGCTGCCTCAGGAAACAAACAGACGTCCCTGTGTGTTCTGGGAAAATGAGTTCATAGTCGGAGGGTGTCAATGAACACACTTAGCTAAAGTCCTGTGTGCGTTTGTTCATAACCAGGAAGCGAGTTTAGACTCACCCATCAGGTCAGCGTCTACCGTGCCGCGCCGCGGCGGTGGATCAGCTGCACGCCGTGCAAAGCGGTAAATTCAGCACACTTCTTTGTGTCGTTGAGCGTCAGCTTTTCACTGCAGGGGCGTGCAATGAATAAAGAACACGTCTAAATCTGCAGGCATCCGAGCTGAAGCCGCTTTGCAGCGTCTCACAGGAGACTGATGGAAGATGAAACGCGCCGAGGCCGAGGGCTCCGGGAGCAGAGGCCTGCTGTGATGAGTGCTGTGCTTTCATGCTGCTGCTCCAGAATTCGTCTGTTGCTATGGCAAAGCGCCGCGTATTCTCATTTCGGTGGCATTCTGCTGATTCTGTGTCCATAAATGCAAAATGCTCACACGTGCACAACCGGCTGGATTCCAGAAAGCTTGGGAAGCCTCTGCTGGTCCAATAATCCAACATGCGTTAACGCACGCCGGCGGAGCGACTGCTGATCATATGTAAGCGTGAAGAGCCCAGTCTGCTGCGTTCAGGGACATCACTGCAGAATCCTTCTGCAACCATCTGTCGGCAAAAACACTCCCCGGATCGGTCGCATGCCATCTGGAAGCCCGTGGGCCAATGCGGCGCCACCCGGCAGGGTAAAGGTGGTTGCATGCATGACACCATTGCCCCATCCATGAACGAATCCACGGGCATCTGCCCATGACTTCTGGGACGGAAGCTGTTTGTGGATGAGACAGGAGAAGAGAAGAGAATGAGAGGCTGGAAGGGTCCAACGTTCCCAGATCATGGTCCACGTGGTCTAACCTTGACTCTGAAGCTGAGCGGCGTTCAGAGGCCGCGCCGGTTCGGCTCCCTTTGCAGAAGAGAAATGGTCCAATCTGGGAAATAGTTACGTGAGAAGAAGCGTCGTAGAACGGAATGTGCCGCAGCACCCAAGAGAGCGACGGCGAGCGAAAGAAGCGCTATCCCCAGAACGGGATGAGAGAGATGCCATCAGTTTATCACTCTGATGGTGGACACACACACACACACACTGTGGCTGCTGGTAGATTAGATGAGAATCAGAGAAATGTGTCTTTCCATCGGTTTTGTTCGAAACTGAGCGGAATGATGATGATGATGGCAGGAACGGGACCAGAAGAGGTGGATGGGCGAAGAGAACGAGGCAACGATAGATGGAGTGAGACGGAGGCGACTCAAGGTCAGACCCAATAAAATAAAAAAGGAGCAAATGAAACAAAATTTTCCATTTCCAAAGAAATCCCAGCAAGAGCCGATTTTAATGAGATCTCTTTTACACACTCCCGCGTTCCTCAGCTCCCATCGCACGTCGTTTATCTCAGAGCGTAACTCTTTCCCACACTTCAGCCGGAAGGAGAAGCGTCTTCCAGCACACTCGGTGGTTTGTTCCAGCTCTTATCGGCCTCCTCTGCGGCTTCTCCGCCGTGAAAGCTCGCCACTGTTCTGCTCCGGCGAGAGGAGAAGGAGGAGTTCCCGGGTCCTGGCCCTAAGGAGGGGAGGTGGGGAGTGTGAAGGGGGGCACCACAGGACCGCTGAGGTTTTTAAACCACCCTGACCCCCTAAACAAAGGCTGCAAACATCCAAGGCAAGAAGCCCCCCCCCCCCCATCAAAGAACAGCTATCTCAATAAATCTATTTGCTAATGGGAGCAGGAACAGTTGTTGTTCTGTGATGGACGGAGCGTTCGGGAGCTGGATGAGGAGGCCTCTAATGATAAGGCGCTGGGGAAGCCGATTAGTTGATTAGTTGATCAACGCAACGGGGGCCTCTTCTGAGCTGACTTTCATTTGCTCGACCGGAAAACAAAAGTAATGAAACTCAAACTTCCGGCACCTCCCGAGGCCCTTAAACGCAACGCCAGGAGCAAGGAACCAGCGGCGATCAGCTTTATTGTGACATTCTGTTTATTGCCCAACCCAGCTGATCGTATGAGCGGCTCGACTCCAAAGGATCAATCAAAATTTAAAACTCGACGCTGTAGTTTCACAGAAATGCGTTCTAGATTTAGGTTACATTTCTCAACGAGCTTTGTATCAATGAAGACGGTTTAATTACAGAGCGCGGGTGTAACTACACTCGTGTGTGTTTGCATACACACACACACACACACACTCCCCAGAGTAAAGAGACGGTGAAAGATGGCCTCCCAGACATCTTCATATTGTGTCTCTTGTCTTTCATTGCAGATGAAATGAATGCATCGTCCCTCCTCGCCTCCTCTTGTTTTCTGGCTTACTGGGCACATCTATTACTCTCTGACGAATGACACTGAAAATCACATCTGTGCTTACGACTCTCACGCTGCAATGTCAGCAATTCATCCTTCCTCCGACGCCTCAGGGTCGTGTGATCGGCTTCAGTGGCGGCTGCTAATCTGTGCAGCTCCAATTAAAACGATTATTAAAGAGGCTTTTCACAGTAAGGACCATCAGATGATTAGCTTTAATTGCTGTGGCTAGCACAATTTAAAAAGATAAATTTTAAAAAGACAATTTTTACATTGGTATCAAGGATAAGAAAATCTTCCCGTCCCAGAAATTGTGTTATATTTTCCATAATTGTGATCAAAAGATGAAGTTTTATGGGATATTTTGGCAGTTTGAGAAATAAACATGTTCCCCTTTTTGACAAGAGGTAGTTGAGAAAATTCAAGACAACCTAAATTCTCTTTATAGTGACAAAATCCAGTTAACACCACTGTCAAAGCTCACAACTTAGCGTTATTGTTGCTGGCAGCAGTTATTTCTCCATTGTGCATTAAAAATAATTGGATAAACAAGCAATTAGGAACCTTCAGCTTTGGGAGAATGATGCCGTTTAGACCATGAAGTAAATCCATTTCAAAGCATTGCCAGATGCAGCTAAAAAAACAGATTCTACTTTCTTCCTTTGTGACATTTTGCAGCCCGAGTTTGCCCAAATTAGACAAAAGGAATTCTGATTTCTCCTCTGAATTAAGCATCCGATGACATCATCCCATCATAATAGACCAATGGAGCCACTGGTGGGGGCCGGACGCCTCTGGACGTTCCCACCGGACTCCCGGCTGAGCTTCTTAGCACCACTTTTCTATTCTAACTTTTTCCCTCCACTTCCCTGCTTGCCTCTAAAATTACACTGACATGACATTGAGATAACCTGAAAAGGCTAATTATGAGCGTTTAAGCTCCTTTTGTAATTAGCCAACTTGGAGTTTCATCCTCAGAACTTTCTTCTTTCTCCCCGGACACTCGAGATGAAGTGGAGGCGCTTTCAGGCCTCCGACTCTCGGCCTCTCCTCCGTTAGCTCGGTTCTATGGATGGAACCGGGTTCCTGCTGCACAGGCGGAGCTGCCCTGTCATCGGGGACTCCCTTTGTGTTTCACCCGAGTCCTCGACAACTGCGACGAGACGTCCAATCATGTGATCCCATTCTGCGAGACCTTTTTACAGAAGGGGGCTCGCTGTCTCTCCTGGACTTTAACGAGTTTCCATCAATCGACTCGTCCACCTCTCTCCGCT
Source organism: Brachionichthys hirsutus (assembly GCF_040956055.1). NCBI lineage: Eukaryota > Metazoa > Chordata > Actinopteri > Lophiiformes > Brachionichthyidae > Brachionichthys > Brachionichthys hirsutus. The sequence goes on from NC_090914.1 coordinate 788,524, forward strand.
TTCTCCTGGCGAGTGGCGCCTAAATTGAACATGGCAGTTGTCTGCTTTTAATTTTCGGCGCTTGCTTATGCCATTAATAATGTATGGCTATTCTAATTAGAATCTGACCCCGTCGCGCTGCAGTGTAAACACTATTGATCATCTGGTAATTAACTTTTATATATCATTGACGCCGTGTGGCAGCCGAGGCAAGTATGAAGCATTTCGCGTGCAAAGTGTTCAATGCCCAAATTGTTACACTAATTAAAAAATGCCGCTGATCAATACACACACACACGAACAAACACCGATCTGAGCAGGTGCAATAATTTAAAATGAATATGGAGTGCAGAAGGAAATATCCCTGATGGGTTTACTCAGCTGTACACGCGTGCTAAAACACACGCAGCCACGTTAGCACGCTTAGCTGAAGCTTTCAGGATGAGCTCACTGTCATGCACAAACGCTGCTGCCCCAAAACCGAAGGATTAGTCCCTCATGCTAGCAGAACAGTCAGGAACAGATGCCCCCCCCCCCCACAGGGACACAAAAACACACAAGGAAAGAAAGATATACCCAAAATAAACAAATATACACAAACACACATGCTGAATGGAGGCAGGAAACCAGCAAACAACTGAGAGGGAACGGGCTTCAGGGGAACTGAGGGGCGGAGCCCACTGCATACCAAGCAGGCAGGTACAGATGGCAACCTCAGGGCTAAACATACCCCGAGGGCCAGTGTGTGCGTGTGTGTGTGTGTGTGTGTGTCCTTCTGAAACGGATGGGATGGAAACAAGAAAAGAAAAGGTCATGTGCTTGCCACTCCCTCCTCCACATCTCCCCATCTGACATTCCTCCATCCACCCGTCCATGCCTGCAGCCCCCTCTTCCCAAAGTTAACGTTATAATGATGCATTGGAAACATTACGTTTCTCCAACCCAGCTGCAGGGAATCTTCTTTGTTCTGTCCTGACCTCTTTTAAACTACTTATTTGAACACGTCGTCTCATTTTGCGCCCCAAAAAATCCTAATGTTGCATAAATGTGACATTGGGCGACGCCCGCATCCCATTGGATGCCTCAGAATGTTCATCAGAACCGGGGTGAAGGTTTAATTTGCCATCGATCCCTTGAGATCTTTGGCAGCGTTAGCTTGAATGTCGCCGTCCTGCAAGGACTCTGAGTTTCCAGATGAACACGTAAAAATTGACCAATCAGCTTCTGCACAGTCACTGGAGGATATGTATATTATAGGGCTAAATCATTTATTAAAACGTTAGCACACTTTCTGTACTGTGCAGAATTGAACTACTGCAAGGATCCTTTGGACAACAGAGCAGATAGTTTTGAACATAGGTTTGAATTGTGGAGTATATCCAGAGGAAAGTGTGGGTGACTCGGACAGGATCCTGCGGGATGCCCTTTCTGAGGGTTTACTTTAATGAGCGACGACAGGTCAACATTAAGGGAGTTATTGAGTTATCGTCTGTTATTCATTCATCCCGACAGGTGAATCCAGATCACCTTCAGTGTGGAGACAAGCTTCCAGGTGTGAATAGACACGCCCACAGGAAACACAGGTGTGAGAGTCAGGAGGTACAAAATAACAAAAGTTGTGTCCGAGAGAAGTGAGACGAGACGTTTGTCAATTAGTCACGAGGTCTGGAATCCTGAAAACACAAATGCTTTTTTATTCTTTCTTTTTTATAAATGTGGCGAATAAACCATGTTTTTCTTTTAAATAAAATATGTGGCAGAAGGTCGGAGTCACAGTGGAGTCACAGTGTTTGCTAAAACCTTCCCTCAGTAACCAAACAGTGCAACGGACCAGAGTGCTTGTTGGAAAGCAACGCCGTTGCTCAGAACTTGCAGCCCCCGTCTGATCTATTATGCCATTTTGTCCAACAAGGCAGTTAAACGTCTCTGATGATTCCCTTCAGACAGCCGTGGCCTTGGGCAGCCGACACATGAAAGGACGCTGCGCAAACAAGCGATCTAACCGTTTTAGCCGAGGACGACGAAGACGTTTCCACCCAGCGGCTCCAGACGTTTTAATACAAAACCCATTTAAACTCCAAAGCATCGAAGTCTGGTCTCTCTGACCTCGTCTCCAAAACGTCTAACCTTCACTGTCCCTCTTATTGTCTCATTTCTAGTCCTCAGCATCACCTCCTCCTCTTCTCCTGTCTTCTCCTCAGAGCCACTGTCTCACCTCATCTGTTAGTCTATCCATCACCATGGCAAACAAAAAGGGGCTCAGAGCTGATCCCTGGTGCATCCCACCTCTACACTAAAGTCCCCCGTCACTCCCACTGCCCACTTCCCTGCTGTCGTTCCACTGTGCTGTGCTTTAAAGTAGAATTAAATTATGATCACTGAAGCATTTATGTTTACATCTATTTAATGTAGCAGAAGGATCGAACACTAATTGCTTGACATGCTGCTGGGTGACTTGAATAACCGTATTTAGTTTGAATTCATTGGTGGATTTGTTTTTAATCACGTAGCAAATGGAGCCAGAGTGAAAGTTCAGTCAGAATTGCTGTTATTTATTTATATGCCTTTCGTTCGTGCTCATCGGGTCGATCCGACGCCGGGTCATCAGACGCCGCCGCCCGCCCACCATGCCATGCGGACCCTGTGGGTGGGCGTAGCGTGATTCATCCGAAGGCCTTGAAGTGTCTATTATCGGCGGCGGCAGCTGTTGAACCTGACGGACTGAAACTCGGCTCGATCCTGATGCCTTCTTCTGCCGGATGACAAAATCGATGAAGACGACGGGCGGGGAAGAGACATATTGCTAGGCGTAGCATGAGGGAAGAGATAACAAATATTCTCGATTCACAGTTTTCCATGTCGGCTCGCCGGAGTCGAGGTGTCAGCGTCTTATTGATCTACCGCTGCCTTTCCCGGTGGGCTTGTTCCATTTCTTCGATTTTCTTTCTTTCTGATGCACCGGAGTTAGACGCGTTTCCTTTAACAGCAAAAGTTATTTTAAATTCTACATTTCTCTAATGCCTCTTTCCAAAAATCCAGACCCAGACGGATCAGCGTTTGTCTGCAGAATTGAGGCACAATTGTCCGGATCACCGACGCTCAGCAGGTCGCAGGTTCGGCTTTATCGGGTTGTTTTGCTGCATAAGGAGCGTGCCCATCGGTAAAAGTTGCTGCTGTTGCAGGTTTTCCTGCGGGTGAAGTCTCTCTGCGAGTTTCGCCCTTTGTGAGAGGCCGAGACGCCGCAGGTCAACAGACTGCTGAGTCGCATGGGAAAGAGGACGGCGTGGCGCTGTGCGTTTATTGGACTCAGAGAAGCATGAGGAGAAACGGGTCGGACAGGAAGCATCACAGGCAGACAAAACAACAAGATTAGGACTCGCAACTCCCTCTCGCTTTCACCTTTCATGAGTCAGCCGTCCATAAAATCATTTGCGTGCTTCTTTTGTGTCCTGGAATTCGCCGCTGACTTGTTATTCATCTGCCGTTTCTCAAACAGATGGTTCGCCGGTTACACAACGCGTCTGTCCACGTAAGCGTGAATCCGCCGGCAGCATATGTCGGGCCTGGATCCGACGCCCCCTCTCCCACAAGGACTCGCGCTGATCCCTTTTTGCAGAGGAGGCGATGTAAAGTTTTTATCAGGTGCAGGCAGGAGGTTTTCATTCCGGCGAACCGTGGCAGATTCTTTTCCATTTCAACGAGGATTTGTGTTTGAGCGATAATACAGAACAAATACACGCTTGGAGCGAACATAGCTGCCTCTGCATGCTGAGGAGAGGCTGCTGGATGGGAATGACAAATTATGTCATTAATCTTATATAACCGCATTTCCATCTCCGTTTCTTATCGTGCATTTGGTGGCAACAGGAAATGTAACAGGAAGCCGCCCTCTGGTTTTAAAATGCTTTTTTTTTAAACATCTGATGAGTCTGGCCTCCCATGGAATCACCTAAAGCTTCCTCCCATCCCACCCTCTCCTCCTCGCCAGCCGATGATCTTTGGATCTGACAGACAGAACGATGACTCCACTCTGTGCAGACGTCACGATAAAGAGGAGAAGCTCGGCAGGCTCCCGCACGCAGCCTATCTGAGAGGAAGGCTGGATCATCGGAAATGGGAAGGAGAGCGGAAGCTTATCGCTGATCCTGTTGGAGGCAGGAACGTCGTTTTCACCTGCAGCTCAGCTGAGATGAATACAGCGGCAGAAAGACAGCTTTAAAGCAACAAGCACCCAACATGGAGCTGCTACTGCACTTACATCCTGCATTTACGTGACCGTTTCCTGTTTTATTTTGAAAAGATCATTTTCTCCATGTCGAGATGGGATGCCGTATGTCTTTTTGTCCTGAATCCTGCTTCATGCTTTTTCCATGTTTAGCCATCATCCACTTAGAATGTTCCCTCCAGTGATTGTCTAATCATTCCCACCTGTCTCTGATTGGCTCCGCCCCCCTGCTCCACCTGTTCTCCATCGTGTGACTGCAGTCCGGAGTGAGCCGGCGTTTACATTTCAGTCAACAGAGAGTTAACTTTGTTTGAGCGACCTTGTGAAGTCCTGCTTCACAATGAATAAATACATAAACGATGACATTCGGCTCTGATCACTCGGTACAGACAGCGGGCCAATCACAGCGGCTCCTTATTCGTTCTGTGTTTTGCATCTTCTCGATGCTGAGAGCTCTGTGGAGGAGTATTTACTCCGTTAGTTCCAGCTCTGCAGAATCCAGAGCATTTCAAAGAGGGAAATAAAACCGCGCCCCGCCTGGAAGCTGATGTTTTATTCAGAGCCCAGTTCGCTTCTCACGCCGCTGCAGTGATTTATGTCGGGTCTGCTGCCACAAATGAGGCTTCTTTTTTCACTCCTCAATGCAAAAGACAAAGACGAAGCAGAGGAAAGCGGTTTGCATTTTGGAGCATCAATAAAAATGCAAATGGTGGGAGGCCATTTCTCAGCCATGACTAGGGAGGTGTTGGCTTTGCTTCGGTTGAAAGCAGCGTGGACCCCGCCCGATCCTCCCACCTGGAATATTTAAATAGGAACACTCTCAGAAGAGGAGGGATGCTTCTTCTTCTCCTTCTTCTTCTTTCCGAAACTGCTTTTTCTCAATGAATGAATGTGTTCTGAGCTAGCATGAGGCGCTAATGGATAGTAGATGGATGCATTTGGAGGGTGGGGGTGTTTTTAACCATCACCAAAATAACAGTGATGGAATATGTTTACTAATTAGATACATTTCTTATCTAACTAACGTACATAATTGTTTTAATTATTGTCCAAAGTTCTTTCATCTCCTCTCTCTCTCTCTCTCTCTCTCTCACACACACACATTCTTGGTATTTCCTTCCTCCTTGTCGCTCTCTGCTCTCCAATCTGCACTCTTACTGCTTATTTATGCAAATGATACACTGTGCAAAGAACGTGCCGAAGTTAGTCACGTTTACATTGTGTGTCCTCGCTAGTTGCCGTAATGCGAGTTTAGGCGGAGTGACTGATTACTCTGTTTATAAGCAATTGATTGCAGCCCAGAACCCAGCCCACATTCCCCGTCTGTCAGCTCCAGTCGATCCCCTGAAACTCTCTCTCTCTTTCCCCCTTCTTCTCCGATTCATTTTCTACTTTCTCAACAAAGGTACTTATTTGCCTCACCGCCCCCTTTCTGCATGCGCTCTGATTTCCCTGGGAACGCAAAGGCAACATAGGCCTTCTCAAAATAACAACCAAACAGGTGCAGGGTCTCCTGAATGCATTAAAGACTTTGCATTTATAGGCAATCATTATTCCATGTGGATTAGCCGGCATGATGACATCTGGGTGGAACAATTCAGATATCTGTTTGCTCTGAGTTCCCAGATGCCAAAAATGTGTAAAGTTATTTTATGAGACCAAATTTATTATCTGTACCAGTTCTTGCAGGACCAGAACCCGACAGGAGACCCCCCAGGGCCTGAGTGGGTCTTTAAATAATGTCTCACCCGTGAAAAAGGGACTCAGTGAGTAAGAACATTTGGAAAAAGCCTTGTGCATTGACAGGAAGTCATGATTGAAATAAAATACATGCATGTTCTGAACACAGGGGATGCTTGCTGGGGGGGTCGGGAGGTCAGGAGCGTGGGAGTTCTGAATGATTCATGGAAGGTTCTCCCAGGGTCGATCATCATGAAGGTTCAAAGTTATCGATCAACGGAGTGGGTGTTCCAGATATGAGCCCCCCCCCCCCCCCCCAGTTGCTTTTATTGTTATGAAGCGAGGCCCATGGCCACGTCGGCGATGTGGGACATCACAGAGACACCCCCGGATCTCCTGCTTCCTCTGCTTCCCTCCTCGGCCGGCCTTTGCTGTCCTTCCGCCGCCGCCCCCCTCCCTCCAAGGCCGGCGTGAACAGGCGGGATCGCCGCTCATGGACATTTGAGCCGCGTCTCTGAGAAAGGTAATTTCACGCTTGGCGGCTCCGACTCCAGTCCAACGTTGTCCCTGTGATTAATTATCCTCCTCAAACGAACAGACCGGCAGCCAGGTGAAGATGTTAATTACCCCCCCGCCCCCCCCACGCAGATGGGTTCCAGCCCTGCAGCACCGGTCAACACGTATGTTCCTCGAACGCATCACTCCAGGGCTGACAAGCAACCAAATAAAATAAAATGAGGGGGGGGGGGGGTGGGGGGTGGATTGGAGCGAGGAAACCTTCAAATGGTGGGTTTTTTATTTTCCAACGCGGCGGCTGGTCTGGATTCACCTTTTAGTCACCGCCGAAGGAACAAACACACACAGACACACACGGACACACACGGACACACACACACACACACGGACACACAGACACACACACGGACACACACAGACACACACGGACACACACGGACACACACGGACACACACAGACACACACACAGACACACACGGACACACACGGACACACACAGACACACACAGACACGCACGGACACGCACGGACACACACGGACACACACACGGACACACACACGGACACACACACACACACACACAGACACGCACAGACACACACGGACACACACAGACACACGGACACACACAGACACACACGGACACACACACACACACACACACAGACACGCACAGACACACACGGACACACACAGACACACACTCTTTCATAGCAGAATGAAAAGCTGAATCGTCCATTTATTATATAACAGCCGTGCGATCAATCGTTCTGCATCGCTGCACGCTGCAGAACGAGGACGTCTGGGTCCGGTGGGTCAGAACGATGTTCTGTTCATAAACGTTGGGTCTGCGATCCGTCATTGTTTTCTTCTATAATGTATTTATAACATGTTAGTAACATCACGGTCAACATTTAATTTGTTATTTCCTGTTTTATTTTGAATAAACTCAGATGGCCGTCTTTTGTATGTAAAGACGAGCACGAAGAGAGAAAGAGAGACGGAGGGATAAGAGTCAAAGGAAGCTGGATGGAACGCCTCCAGCTGCAGAAAATGGTTGGAGCTCAGCCAACAGAATGTGACAAACATAAGTTATGGCCTCGGTTGATCTCGCGTTACAGATAGCCGGCCGCTAAATCCGGCTACGCCGTCCAAGAACGATGCGTTTTTCAATTCAATAAAAGTCTGGCTGATAAATGAGCTCAACAAGGAAGAGCTCGCTCACGTCTGCCGGTGGAAAATGATCGGCTTTAATATTCATATAAATGGGAACAGTGTTTGGCGAATGGCGTTTAGCGCTGTTTCTTCAGTTTTGATTCCTGCCCCCCCCAGTTTCAAGATGTTTGTCTGTTCTGATCCGTTTATGTTGGATTTCTGTCATTTATTGAACATCACGTCCTTCTTCTGCATAAAGGGGCGTTTGTTTAACGCGCCTATGTGACGGGAGAGGAGGTGCTAACATCGTATTATTTATCCGTGTGGCCCAAACTGGATGACCTAGCAGTTAGCCGCTAGTAGCAGCTAGGTCCCGGGCCCCGCCCCCATGCAGATCGCTTTTAACGGATCCATCCTCCATCCTTGTTTGACTTCCTGCTAACAACAAAACTCACAACGCACTTTACATTCCTTCAGGCCTCTCAACCCTGTCACTCCCCCCTCTCCCCTCTCCTCTTGCCCCCTGCATTGACACATCCCTTGTTCCCATGGCAACCCGTCCTCATCTCCGCATCAGGGTGTATATACATAGCTGGTCTCCAGGGTATTCGTGCTCCAGCTCAGCAAAGATATTAGCAATTATGTGCTTGTTAGGACCGAGTCGGAGATAAGAAAGATGTGTCTTGTGTCCAATTACTTTTGTTCCGTGTTCCTGGGAGAAACCTGTGAGCCTTTTGTGAGGGAGGGGCCAGTGCCCCCCCCCCCCCCCCCCCACCGTGAATCTAGCTGGGGCCCTGATGGAAATATTGTACCTCCTCTTGTGTTTGATGATTCATGCATGAACTATTGAGTAAATGGAAACGTGGGAGCTCTTTAGTGAGGTAATCGTTGTGACCATTAGCTGGCCCCGGCTTTAATGTCACCTCTCTCCTGATTGGTCGGCGTGAGGGGACATGCTGCGGTGCGTCAGGGCGCAAATCAACACTTGATGACGGCGAGTGGTTTAGGATTTTGGGTAAAGATTTCAAGATCATAACCTCACTTTGGTGCACAGTGATCCCCCCCCCCACACACACACGAATCATTGTGTGTGTGTGTGTGGTGATGAGACGGCCGTATGTGCATCACTAATGGTTTCCACCCCACCAGATGGGCTGAGTTTCACATTTTTGAAATTCTTCCCTCCTCCTGCGCCTCCCTCTCTCTCCCTCCTGCTCCCTCCTTCAGGTGTTCTCTTCTTCTTACCCTCCTCTTCGGTTCCATTTCCTCCTCTCTTCTCCCCATCCTCTTCCTCTTCATCAGCTGTTGGTCCAGTCAAGGATTCTTCTCGGCTGGTCGAGCGCTCCAGTCGCTCTGTGGTGGTTCGACCCGTCGGATGTGGGTCGTGTGATGTCAGACGTGACATGTTCTCCTCTCGTCGATCCAAAGCCCCCCCGCCCCCCACCAGACTGATTCCAGGCCGGGAGTGACGGATGGGCCTGTAGATCATGCAGAATAATGATCGCATGTTTATTGTGATGTATGTCCTACATCAGTTGCCGTAGGTTCGTACTGCGCATGCTCGGGTTCTAGTTTATGGTCTTGTTGTTGTAAAGCCACGCACAGGAGTAAAATAAGTATCTGTTCTCCTTGCACGAACATATAGGGCCGACTGTTACGCGCTTCAGCACGTGTCAAACAAGGCAAGGCAAGGTGGGAGGGGAGGGGGTAGGTGCAGGGACGGAAGATGGATGAGATGAAGAGGAGAAACGCTCCCTTTGTGCCACAAAGAGCGCTTGATGTGAGCTTCAAAGTCTGGTTTTCTTATCACACGTCTCATTTGCGGGGCTCCAGACGAACTGACAGCGGCGTCGGGTCGAGGACCCCCCCCCCCCCCCCCCCCTGAGGAGGAGGAGGATGATGATTCAGGCCTGAGGAGTAAAGAATGGCTCCCAGATTTACTGACAATGGCGGATTGCTGCTGTAATTTGTGGGCCAGCTCTCAGGGGCGCGATGACAGGAAGTTGATTGATCAAAGCTGCGTGCGTGTGCGCAGCGTGCGTGCGCGCAGCGTGCGTGGTAGAAGTGACTGAAATGCGGCTCAGCCATTACGGCTGAATCAATATTGATTTTAAAAAACACACAACATCAGAAACAAAGACAGCGCGGACGGAACGAGGTGTTTATAACGCGTGAACGTGACGCTCGTGCACGCGGAGGCGTCGGACTTTCACCTCCGTTGAATGAGTGTGAGGTGGGTGGTTCGCTGCCCGCCTCCGTGGCGCAGCCTCTGGTTCCGACCCGTGGTAGGCGAAGGGGGGTGATGTTCCCCCTGGGGGGGCTCCGTGGTAGAACGACTCGCCCTCTGCGACCCTCTGGGGGGTTATTAGTTAGCTGCCTTGTTTTGTTGATGATGATGTCTTGTTGCCCATCCTCATGAAAGCCACCAGGTTGTCACCTGACGCCCCCCCCCCCCCCCCCTCTATCTTTAGACGTGCCTAACAAGCCGCTTCACGCCGAGGCCTGGTCCGCTCCTCGACACGTCTGATGGAAACCTGTTTCTCCATCACGCCATCCAGATCTCTTGCTGAGCGTTGCCGCTTCCGCTCCGACGCCTCTTCAAAGGCTTCTTTATCTCACAACACATTCGTGTTTTGGGTGAAAAGTCTTCCGGTGCTGTTTGGACCAATTAGATCAATGGGAGAGAGCAAAATAAATGAACGCATTTGGGCTCCACGTTCCAACACAACTGGAGAGGCTACTTACTACTTTAGCAGAAAATGTTCCCTCTGATATTCTAAACCCCCCTGTGCGAGTGTGCCGATAAGCGCGTGCTTGTGTGAGCACGAGCGCGCTTCTCGTACGAATGCGTAAAAGTGTGCGTAACGCACCGAGCAGCGCTGTGCGTCAGGTGTTCTTCTTATAGCTGCCGGGCACAGAAGAGCTTCGGTTCAGAGGGGGCCGGGGAGGCGGTTCGTCCGGGGCGGCGGTTCGGCCGGGGGGGCGGTTCGTCCGGGGCGGCGGTTCGGCCGGGGCGGCGGTTCGGCCGGGGGGGCGGTTCGGCCGGGGCGGCGGTTCGGCCGGGGGGGCGGTTCGGCCGGGGCGGCGGTTCGTCCAATAGCAAAGCTTAATCACACAGCACGCGTGCACGCCGCGTCCTTCTCATCCATCTCGTAGCACATGATTTATGTGGAAGCGATTTGTTGCCGAACACGGACGCGCGCCAGCACGCGCATGCGGCACAGCACGCGGTCCATCATGGTGTTTATGACAGACGCTGCACCGAGAGGATATTGAACTTTCTCTTCAGTTATCAATGTTTCTGTTTTGATTGATGACCTTTATTGTAATTATTTATTGAAAGGCAGGAACAGGATAATTAGAAAAGGTCTGGAGAGAGGAAAGCGCTGATCCGTGGGGAATTCTGAGGAGGAAACCGGACCGCTGAAGGTGATGAACTTCACGCATCTCCTCAGAGTTCCGTGTCAGCGTGCAGGAAGGTGGGAGGAATCAATGACCAGAGCTAATGGTATGCTAATGATGGAAGCTCTCATCCACACAGCTCATGCAGGGGGAGGGAGGGAGGAAGATGGGAAGAGCGCTGGAGCCAGTCAGAGAAAGAGGCGGGAGGAAAAAGTAAAGACCGGACCGGCTTGTTCTTCTTCTGGTCGATCATCTTTAACCGTCACTCGATTGCTCCAAATCGACAAAGTGACATCCGTCAATGCTGATTAACTCTCGGTCAGGAGGACAAACCGCCATCCGACATCCCCCATCCCACCGTGGACGTGAGACCCAACCGACCCGCGAGGTCGCCCGCCGCTGATGGGGATCCGGAGCGGTTAACCACGTGTGTCATCCAAACAGAGGTCTAATCTCGTGGAACATAATCCCAGCCCAGAGCCATCAACAGGCCCGTTGGCTCTGCTGCTATGGACCGGTACGCCTCACTATGAGTGCACAGACACAACGCACCCTAACCCACCCCCCGTGGATGAGGACTGCAGCATTCTGGGGGGGGCTGCTTGCTTTCTGCACCCCTCCATCCTCTCCTCCTGCTGAGGAAAGCATCGAGACATGAAAACGCCTCCTCAGGAGTGTGAGAGTGTTTCCTTCATATATAATCAGGTTGACAGTTTGCCTTACTGTGAGATGTGCTGTACTTTAGGTACACACGCACACACACACACACACACACGCACACACACACGCTGTTCTAGCGTCTGGCAGACAAGCTGCAGCCCTTTTGATGTTTTCGTGGTGTTTGGTCGTAATAAGGCGGCGCAGGAAGCCTCAGATGGTGCAACCGTTTTCTCCACAGCCGCTGCCTCTCTCTCTCTCTCTCTCTCTCCACCCCCCCCCCCCCCTCGACTCCATCATCAGATCTGTCTGGCTGTGAACCTTGAGACAGACGGTCATGGTAAATCGGTAATATGAGTCAGAGATGACTTTTGGGAACATGATGAGCCCTCCTGTTTCTGCAAAGCGCTTTAGGGAACAGCTGCGAGGGAAATGTAAGATTACACGAGGAGATACGGACAAGGAACACCGCGGATACCATCCCGTCTGAATTAGGTGCAAGCCGATCTCATGGAAATGAACTCAGACAAATCGACAAGAGGGGGGCGAAAGTAATGAAATTAGGAGGGAGAGAAATTAAAGAGGGCGCCTCGGCGGGAAGATGGGGGAGAAAACGAGGGAGGAAAACCATGAGGGTGTGCACACGGGGCGACCGAGGCCTCACACCTCAATCAGGGAGTTCAGACGGAGGAGAAAGGAGAGGATACAAGGAGGAGGTGGGAGAGTCTATTCAAGGAGGAGGTGGGAGATTCTATTCAAGGAGGAGGTGGGAGATTATATACAAGGAGGAGGTGGGAGATTATATACAAGGAGGAGGGGGGAGATTATATACAAGGAGGAGGGGGGAGATTTGATGAGTCGATAGAGGCGTATCTCAGGGTAGCTTTATTTTGGGGTTAGTGCTATTTCATTACAGCGTCTCCTCAATCAGAGTAGACAATAACGGGGACGAATTAAATTTCTCAATCTTCAAATTGATTTAGCGGGACCTCCTGGAGGCAGCGAGCCGACCCCGCCCCCACGGGTTCAGCTCGACATGCCTCAAACAGACGGGATTTCAGATCAGCGCAGAGTTATGACCTGACTACGCTAAAATGATAAGATGATTAAATATCTAATTCACTTTAGATCATTAACTTTAATCTGCTTATGTTTAGAAGGCAGGGAGGGGGGGGGGAGGGGGCCCGTCTTTTAAAGTCATCATGGAATCGGTTTTATCTCCTGCGTCCATCTGACAGGAGAATAAAAAGAGAAAACAGCCAAACATGTAACAGGAAATGAATTTATTTGTTCTTATTTCATCTGATGACCTCATACCGAAATAAAAAAACAGCATTGTCTGAAAGTAACAGAGACTTTTACTACAAATCAAGTCTGATTTATTTCAAGCATTAAAGGAACATCTAGAACAGGATCATGTCTGTTGTGTTCTAAAGCGGAATATCTGTAAAACCACAACAAGAACAGATTAAAGAGGCAAGAATAACTTGATTTGTGAGGTTTGGGTGGATTTGCCTTTGGAATCTCCAACATTCCAGCTAGCAAAGGGTGTGTAATCCTCACGCCTCTTCATCGTGAGTCTCATAATTGCAGCTCGACATCTCTTCATTGTTGAGCAGGAAACGCGACTGTCAGAGCCTCAAACGCCTCTGATAGACGATCTGCCTTCAGAAACACTCCGGACTCTGCTTTCTGCTGCGCTCACAGGCATGACAGTAATATCTCACTACATGTGTGTTCCCTTAACAGCTGCGATAAGCCCGAGTCACGAGCAGGTTGTCTTTATAGCAGCTCGACGTTCAGCGTGAAAGACATACATTTCTAGGGGGGGGGTCGCAACTGCATCAAGAATGGAAGACTTAGGCCCTGTTTCCATGACAACGTTCTCTTTTCTTTTTCTTTTGGACAAGTTTTGCATCCACATGGCAAAATGTTCAGGATGATTCCGAACACACGGATCTGCACGTACGACCAAAAACACTGCGGTACGCATGCCGGAGCAGTAGATGGCGCCGCTCAGCAGTCACGGTAGTTAAACTGCAACTCTACGCCGGAGTAGCATTAAAAAAAACTCAGCAAGGTTCCAACACAAAACTCAACCAGATGGACCGACATTGTTCTTTCTGTTTCCTGCCTGCATGCTCGCCGCGGCGCGATGACATCATCGCTGTCAGAGGAGCGCCTTGCCTCAAACATGTGAGAGGAGCCGTTAGCCGTTAGCAACAAACTCAAAGAGGAAGGTTTTCAGAGTGAAAGATGCTTCCAGACATCCCAGCGTGACGGCAGATAAGGATGAAAAGCTGCGGTTGCAGTCTCCTCCAATCGGAGGAGCGTCCGGTCGAGTAGAGGCCAGGCGGCGATGCCGTCGCACGCGACTGTCCCGGCATTTACCACCCAATTACATCAGCGTGATGGGGGCGGGGTTTCCTCATGAGAACCTTCTACTCCATGGCAAAAGGAGACATATAGGAGGAGAGCGGTGGAAGGGAAGAGCAAGCGGAGGTGAGGAGGAAGGTGAGCGGAACAGTGTGAGGTTACGCCGCTTCCATTAGCCGCTCCTTGTCTACCAAGAACTGGAGCGGCGGCTGGATCGGATTGCATTCCACTCGCACAAAGAGCTCCGGTTATTTAAGCCCTCCGCCATTGTAGCGGCGAAATTTCCCAAGGCTAACGTCGACACAGAGAATTAACATTGAGCGCAATATTATTCTCCCAATGTCTATCACAAGACATTTCCTTCAGCGGACGCAAGATCTGTGGCTGTAGAGCGGCGCTAAAGTTAACCCGCTCTGAAGTTAACCCGCTCTAAAGTTAACCCGCTCTGAAGTTAACCCGCTCTGAAGTTAACCCGCTCTAAAGTTAACCCGCTCTGAAGTTACCAGCTCTGAAGTTAACCCGCTCTAAAGTTAACCCGCTCTAAAGTTAACCCGCTCTGAAGTTAACCCGCTCTGAAGTTAACCTGCTCTAAAGTTAACCCGCTCTGAAGTTAACCCGCTCTAAAGTTAACCCGCTCTGAAGTTAACCCGCTCTAAAGTTAACCCGCTCTGAAGTTAACCCGCTCTGAAGTTAACCCGCTCTAAAGTTAACCCGCTCTGAAGTTACCAGCTCTGAAGTTAACCCGCTCTAAAGTTAACCCGCTCTAAAGTTAACCCGCTCTGAAGTTAACCCGCTCTGAAGTTAACCTGCTCTAAAGTTAACCCGCTCTGAAGTTAACCCGCTCTAAAGTTAACCCGCTCTGAAGTTAACCCGCTCTAAAGTTAACCCGCTCTGAAGTTAACCCGCTCTGAAGTTAACCCGCTCTGAAGTTAACCCGCTCTAAAGTTAACCAGCTCTGAAGTTAACCCGCTCTAAAGTTAACCCGCTCTGAAGTTAACCCGCTCTGAAGTTAACCCGCTCTAAAGTTAACCCGCTCTGAAGTTACCAGCTCTGAAGTTAACCCGCTCTAAAGTTAACCCGCTCTAAAGTTAACCCGCTCTGAAGTTAACCCGCTCTGAAGTTAACCTGCTCTAAAGTTAACCCGCTCTGAAGTTAACCCGCTCTGAAGTTAACCCGCTCTAAAGTTAACCAGCTCTGAAGTTAACCCGCTCTAAAGTTACCAGCTCTGAAGTTAACCCGCTCTAAAGTTAACCCGCTCTGAAGTTAACCCGCTCTAAAGTTAACCAGCTCTGAAGTTAACCCGCTCTAAAGTTAACCCGCTCTGAAGTTACCAGCTCTGAAGTTAACCCGCTCTGAAGTTAACCTGCTCTGAAGTTACCAGCTCTGAAGTTAACCCGCTCTAAAGTTAACCCGCTCTGAAGTTAACCCGCTCTGAAGTTAACCCGCTCTGAAGTTAACCCGCTCTAAAGTTAACCCGCTCTGAAGTTAACCCGCTCTAAAGTTAACCAGCTCTGAAGTTAACCAGCTCTGAAGTTAACCCGCTCTGAAGTTAACCTGCTCTGAAGTTAACCCGCTCTAAAGTTAACCAGCTCTGAAGTTAACCAGCTCTGAAGTTAACCCGCTCTGAAGTTAACCCGCTCTAAAGTTAACCCGCTCTGAAGTTAACCCGCTCTAAAGTTAACCAGCTCTGAAGTTAACCCGCTCTGAAGTTAACCCGCTCTGAAGTTAACCAGCTCTGAAGTTAACCCGCTCTGAAGTTAACCAGCTCTAAAGTTAACCCGCTCTGAAGTTATCCCGCTCTGAAGTTAACCCGCTCTAAAGTTAACCCGCTCTGAAGTTAACCCGCTCTAAAGTTAACCCGCTCTGAAGTTAACCAGCTCTGAAGTTAACCCGCTCTAAAGTTAACCCGCTCTGAAGTTAACCCGCTCTGAAGTTAACCCGCTCTAAAGTTAACCCGCTCTGAAGTTAACCCGCTCTGAAGTTAACCAGCTCTGAAGTTAACCCGCTCTGAAGTTGACCCGCTCTGAAGTTAACCCGCTCTGAAGTTAACCTGCTCTGAAGTTACCAGCTCTGAAGTTAACCCGCTCTGAAGTTGACCCGCTCTGAAGTTAACCCGCTCTGAAGTTAACCCGCTCTGAAGTTAACCCGCTCTAAAGTTAACCCGCTCTAAAGTTAACCTGCTCTGAAGTTAACCAGCTCTGAAGTTAACCCGCTCTGAAGTTAACCTGCTCTAAAGTTAACCCGCTCTGAAGTTAACCCGCTCTGAAGTTAACCCGCTCTGAAGTTAACCCGCTCTGAAGTTAACCCACTCTGAAGTTAACCCGCTCTGAAGTTAACCCACTCTGAAGTTAACCCGCTCTGAAGTTAACCCACTCTGAAGTTAACCCGCTCTAAAGTTAACCCGCTCTGATGTCCCATTTTCTCTTTGTGAGCCTTCAGCTCCTGATCTCCACAAATCAATACACATTTAGTGGCCGATAACCAGCAGACAGTGAAAAAGAAAAACATCATTAACAACCTCCTCGACAGTGGAGATAACCCACACGGGCCTCTGGACTTCAGTACCGCACACCCGGAAACACGCCTCCGACACGGAGGTCAAGGATCAACCCCTCGAGAAGATAGGAAGAGAGGAGGAGGGAACGCCGGCTCACATTCAGCGGGACAGACGACATGGAAAAGCACAGAATGGAGGACGGATGGGTGATTCCGTCCAAACGGGATGCGCTTCAGGTCAGACTCGAAAGAGGAGGAGGAGGAGGAGGAGGAGGAGGAGGAGGCCCGATCACCTTCTCTCTGCAACACGAGGGCCACGCCAGTCGGCTTTTTGCTTTTCAGGTCACGGACATTTGATGGATGGACGTTTCGCATTGAAGGGTCTGACCGGCGCTCCCCGAGCGTGTCGCTGCAGGTCTCACGCGCCGGCGTCTCAAAGCCGCTTCCACGTCGATCGACGCACGACTTCTCTGTGGGAAGCTGAGGGTGCGGCTTCACTTCCTCTTTTAGGGGGGGGGTCACTTCCTGATGGTGGGTTTCGGTCCATGTCTGAGGAGAAGGTGACCTCAGGACACTCTGAAGGGTTCCCAGCACCATTGTTCTGGGTGTTCATTGATCCAATCAGCCCCCCCCCCCCCCCCCCTTCCTTTCTTCTCACCTGGATCCCATGAAGAACCTCCTGAATCGACCATCTAAGCTGATCAATGGTCGGACTGCTGCCGCCAGCCCCGGATCGGCCACGTAAATACTCACAAATAATGAAAGAATGCAAATGTGCAAGCTCAGCGCGATGCATAAACACACGCACACATGCACACACACACACACACGCACACACACACACACACACAGCTAACAGGCTGTGGAATGTAGGAAATAGACGGCGCCCAGTGTTTTCTCTCGTTCGCTTCCCCTCGGGCTCATCCAAAGAAAACATTTGTGGAATAATTCATTCCGGCTGTCCGTGATAAAAACACATCGGGATTCTTTTGACTTAATTCTCGTCTGTTTATTTATGAAGAACAAACAAACAAACACGCTGCTGTTCATTTGTGTGCGTTTTAAAGCACTTTCATTTAGAGGCTTCATCCTCCTCTCCCTCTTCAGAGCGGCCTGTGTGTTTAACAGCGGCGGGGGGGGGGGGGAGACGCTCATCCTGTGAGAAGCTGAGGCCTGGTCCTCCCTGACCCGGGACGGTACTCATCAGATGCGGGATTGAATATCCAGTAAGCAGGAATATGAGAAATAAACGTCGTGGGGATATATAAAGAGCAGAAACCCAGTCAAATACAATACAGTACAAATAATTATGCATTTTAAATTCACATATAGCAGGAAAGAACCCACATAAACACACCTGGCAGCCCAGGTGTGGAAAACAAACACCGCCGCGGAAGCAACGCGAGAAGCAACGTGAACTGCCAGGTTGATCTCATGGTTGCTGGACATTAAGCTCATGTGTCGCTTTCCTCCTGTGCTAATGGTTAACAGCATGAACGGGGGGGGGGGGTATTTATTATTGCTCCTTTCTCCACGCTGTCCCCGCCACGACAGACCAGCCCAACACACACACACTGTTTCCGGTTTATCACAATAAAACGCCTGCGTCACTGTATCGGCAGCGCGTAACTGCGCAATTGCGCACGGCGCACGCGCGAAGTTTAGAGCGAACATTGCTGGGGACCATGAAAAAAATGATGTTTATTTCTGTTTGATCTTTTCTTGTTCTGCCTTTGTTGATTGTTTTGTTTTACAAGTTATCCAGCGAGCTTTCTATCGCCTCTACCGGATGGGGCGGGGCGTCAACCAATAAATTAAACTAAGCCGCTGAGAGAGAGAGGGAGGGAGAGGGAGAGGGAGAGGGAGAGGGAGAGAGAGAGGGAGAGAGAGAGAGAGAGAGAGAGAGAGAGAGAGCGAGCGAGAGGTTGAAAAGGTGGAGTTCGCGCTGCATCCTGGGTACTTCGATCCGCGGTGATGCTGCCGTCCCGTTGTGTTGACTGGAAGCCGACGTAACGCAGCCGGGGGAGGGCCGCGTTCGGGGAGGGGGGGCCTTTCCCGGAGTTATAATGCGTGCTGAACGGTGTCGCCGGGTGATGAGCGGACGTCACCGGCGGCCTCGCAGCGGAACGAGACACTCTTGAGCCCCGTGAACGAGTCGGTGCTGGGGGGGTGGTGGGGGGGCATGGAGGCGCTGCGCGCCCCGCGGAAATGGTAGCCTGCTGCGGGAACCGCACCGGGAGGGAACATGGTCGAGAGGAGCAGCACGTTTCTGCTGGTCGTCGTCGGCTCCGTGTGCTTCATGCTGATCCTCTACCAGTACGCGGCTCCGGGGGGGATCAGCTTCAGCTCCCCGCGCGCTCCGGTAACGGAGGAGGACGGGGGGGACATCTTCCCCACGCCGGACCCCCATTACGTTAAGAAGTACTACTTCCCCGTGAGGGATCTGGAGAGGTCGATCGATTTCCAGATGAAAGGGGAGGACGTGATCGTGTTCCTGCACATCCAGAAGACCGGGGGCACCACGTTCGGGAGGCACCTGGTCCAGAACGTGCGCCTGGAGGTCCCGTGCGACTGCAGCCCGGGCCAGAAGAGGTGTACCTGCTACCGGCCGAACCGCAAGGAGACCTGGCTCTTCTCCCGGTTCTCCACCGGCTGGAGCTGCGGCTTGCACGCGGACTGGACCGAGCTCACGAACTGCGTCCCGGGGGAGCTGAACAGGAAGTACAACGAGCATCAGAATGAGAGGTGAGGGGGGGGGGGGGGGGGGCTTTACTGGTCCGTTTTAGAGTTTAAATTATAAAGAGCTCTTCAGAAGAAGAAAAATGTTTTTTTAATGTCTGTAAATATTTAATTTGATCTTTGTTATTAGATTTTAATCATTTTAGGGCCCAACAGGCCACC
>NC_090914.1:808012-833012 GCF_040956055.1 Brachionichthys hirsutus
ACATTGAAGCCAAGCGTTTCATTTTTCTGATGACGGTCTGGGAAGAAACACGGATGGAATGTTAAGGACGAAAATAAAAATACTTTATCCAGATTTATTCTGTTACTTGCACCAGAGTGGTGTCATTTTGGCTGGGTGCATCATTATTCGGGATCAAACTGGTGCATTTTTAATCATCATTTTGACACGTCTGCTACTCTGATCATCACCCCAGCAGCAGCTGATCCGCAGCTCGGCCGTCAGTCCGTCCAGTTTTGCCTTTTTGTGGACAGGAATGACTGGACTCAGAATCACGTGTGATCCAAAAATAGAAGCAGGAGGCTCAGCTTCTCCAGCGCTTCCACGCTTCTATACTTTAAACAGGTTTCCACCTGGACTACAGATCAAAAAGAGAACATGATCCAGATTCTGGTTCCTGCTGCAGCTCAGAGCGTTAAAACTCACTCTATTGCATTATTTTATGTTTTTTGTATCATAGATTGAACTGATTCTAAATGTGTTCTCCTGTGGTTCCACATGTCCTATTGAGGCCACGATGGAACCATCAGGGCGGTTCTACTGAGGTTTTCTAATGGATGTCACACATGCTCTTCTGCGTGAAAACAGAGCTACGCCACGCCCTTCTCGATTCGAACAGGCCCCACAACTTACGGCCGAGCGATGAAGAATGACGCCACCTGGTCAAAGGTCACCACCGACCCAGAACGTAGACCCGACACTAGAAGGAACCTGCGGCATCACACACTAGGTGTAGAAGCAGAGACAAGGCGGGAGGCTTCAGATCTGCCACAGGCTTTTATTGTGAAGTGGCTTCTGCGATCTCAGAAACAAAGTTCCACTTTAAGGCTACAGATGTCGTTGAGTTCTTCTTGTGGGGGGGGGGGGGGGGGGGGGGGGGTCGTCTCTCACTGCTGGGTCAAATCTGCTTCCTGTAGCGTTTCCTTTACAAAATAAAAGTGCACTCTAACTGGTGATTACGGTTACATTCAGACAGAAAGTAAGGCGACGACCAGACGGCTAGAATGACGGTGAATCCAACGGGAATGAAAACCGAGGTGACAAACGCAGGAAATGTAAAGTCTCAACCTGTAGTGCTTCAACAAAGTGCTCTTCTCTTCTGAATGCATAGTCTGACAATAAGTCTGCCTGGTTTGAAAACAGCAAAGAAGAAACAAGCTTACAATAATAAATAAAGTCATGTAAAACGCTGCAGGGGGGGTGGGCGGAGCTCCGCTGCGCGGCTGCTTCCGTCTCAACGACTTTTTGGAAAAACGCATGCTGTTAGAGACGAGCTTCCTGGGTTTGATCGGGGGTCGTTTTCTGTTTGTTTTTCTCCAGGTGAACAGAAATCATATGGCAACAAACTGGGAGGTGTTTGCATATCATTATGTTAATGAGCTCTCCATGATGGGGGGGGGGGGGGGGGGGGCAACCAAAAAAAGAAAACAAAGAAGCCTAAATACTCTTTGAGGACATGAATGCAGAGTAAGGGTGAGGCAGGTGGGGGCGGTGCTTCGGTACAGATGGCACGGCGGTTGGCTTGACTCCGCTTGGCGCGCTGTGATGACATCACATTGGCTTGCCCTCCAAAGACACCACCACGTTCCCGCCCAGCTTTTCAGCCAAAGTCGTGCGGTCCTGGATGTCTTCCAGGCCGTTCACCTGCCACTCGTGTTTGATACCTGAGGAGACACACCTGAGGTCACTGAGCGCCGCACAGGAAACACCTGAACACAAAGGAAGCGGTCAAACGGTTCAGGTGAACAGCCGGGTCCGTTTCCACGGGTCACGTCTCGCGCTAGCCCCGACGCCGCAGACCGCTACATTGAGGAGAACGTTAGCCTCGTGGCACAACTAGCCAGCACAGCTTTGCTAACAGAGGTTACTTCAGGTCAAACCCCATCCTGAACGGCTTCCTCTGGTCTCTGGCTGCCACGGTTGCACTGGACGACTCACCTGTAAACTTCTTTTTGATGGCATCTTTTGAACTGGCGTAGATCATCTTGCTCTTCAGCGGAGCGTTTTCCGGAGCCCTGAGAGGACAGAGCCACAAGTCGTCCATTCACGATCACCCCCTTTAATCCGGCCCATGCGTCGCTAGGCAACCGGTTCCCCGTTGTCTTAAGACCTGCTGGCGTTCTCTCGCATCAATGATTGTTTAATTCTAATGAAAAACAATCCAATAATCTCAGAGACTAGCGATCGATACAGACGTCATCGGTTACATCCCGATCAGCTGATCAATCCTGATCGATCCTGAACTGAACCCTGACGTACCAGAAGATGAAGACGAGGTCCTCCTTCTTGGACTCCTTGGTCTCGTAGAAGGCGTCGTACAGGCCGTATCGGCAGTCGTCGAGGGGGAGGAGCTTGACGAAGCAGGCGTAGGGGTCGTCGACCGTCTCCCCCACCAGGATCTGCTTGCCCTCCTCCACCACGATCTTCTTCCTGTCTTCGCTCAGGCAGAACAGCACGGCCTTCTTCCTCTGCTTGGCCTCTTCCTGGGTGGAAGACTTCCTCACCTTCATGTCGTTGAACACCCTGATGACCTCATCGTTCACCGTTACGCCTGATGTCTGCAGAGGACGAGGATGGGACAGGTGAGCCGCGGAGCCGAGCGGAGACGTTTGACCCTTCGGAGAACAAGCGCTTTTCTGCAGTTTGTTTGTTTTTACGGTGTCGTCGTTCACTCTGTGGTTACCGGACACGGTCCGGTGTCCGTTGAACCGGAGTCCAGCGCCGGTCCGTCGGGCTGTCATTCCCCGAGAATAGACCCGAACCTCCCGAACCCATCCCTCCAGATTAACGGGTTTATTTAGCTCGGTGGATCCTCCTTCCGGTCTGCACAGGCTGGGTCAGCCCAGCAGGACCACAGCGGGAATAAGATGGCCGCCCCGGGCCACACCGCCTGGGGGCAGGCCCAGCCCAGCCCGGCCCAGCCCAACCAGGCCGGCTTTGACCGGCACGCAGACCGTTATGCACGGAAAGTCGGGGGGAAAGCTCCGTTAGCTCCGCCAAATGGAATTCCGTTAACGGAGGAAGAGTCTGTGACGCAGAAACACCGAACAAACGCCGGTGTCGGCTTTCAGAGCAGCTAGCTAGCCGGAGCGGCAGCCATGCTAGCCGATGGAGCTGAGCCGCATAACGGTCCTCCGGAGAACCCGCGTCGGAGCCGGCTCCCCGAGGCCGCGAGCAGCGCCGAGGGCCCGGCGGTTCTTACCATAATGTCCCGGGGTTCGTCCGCGGCGCTCCGCTGTCAGATCGGGGGTTCTACGGGGTGAAAGGTAGCGGGGAATGTGGCCGTCCGTTCGGAGGAGGTGGGGGTCTGGGAAGGGGGGGGGGCGGGGGGGCGTGGTCACGCAGGGCGATGATTGGCTGCTGGACCCGGTCGATCAGCAAAACAGGAACATTTGGATATTGAACTTAAACCGCTGATATTTATTCATATGAAACTTTAAATGCAGGACTTTAACCTTTAAAAGCAGGTCCGTTGACACAAACACTTTAAATTCCTAAAACTATTTTTTTAGTCAACAAAGAATCACGTGTATCAATGACCTGCGATTCAGGGCTTTTAAATATGAACGTTATCTCAGATCAAATACACAGAACCAGCTAGCTCTTAGCCATAGCATTGAGTGAACATGGCGAGTCTGTGACGTTCCCTTTCATTGTATTTTTTCTTGTAGTGAAACATGCGAGCAAACAGACAGCAGCAAGTAATAAAAGGTTTATTTATTTATTACAGTAGAACAACAGTAAACAGGTCAGAGAGCATCGGGAGGCATGAGGTGTCTATCAGTCATAAATAAAGACAACTTAGGGACTGGAACTAAATAAATACACAACCGAAGAGGATGTCGAATTAAACTCCATCCGCCATCACAAAACACACACACACACACACACACACACGCTGCCTGAGCTGCAGTCGCACTAACATCACAGAATGCTTCAAACAAAAACAACCTAAAGCAAAAAGATAACAGTAGTCAAAATGCAAAAAATAGCCATTTTTAAATAAGCGGAATTTGTTCATTTATTGAAGTCGTTAATATTGTTATCTCGTCTCGGGGGCGGGGTCGGAGCGTCGCTGGAGTACCGAGTGGTAGGCTAGCTCCTTCCTCCTGCTTCCAGTGTTCATGCTCATCTAACAACACAACCTGCCGTCGGCTCAAAGCACGCCTTAAATTCACGCCAACGTCTCCCCGAAACAAAGAGACCAACTGTCACCTATCAAACCAGGTGCTGAACTTCCTGCGGGGTGGAAAACATGAGGTTGTTTTGGCCGTCATCCGTCTGCTGGACGGATTTCAGCACCGACCTCATTAACGACGAGATCTGCAGGAATAGGATTCGCTGACCTGAGCAGAAAATTTGGTCAAAAATGACACCTGAGTGAATTCCATTTCCTGGAGGCGGCCAGGATTTAGTCCAGCAGGTAAACTGTAAAGTATTGCGTCACAACAACGTTCTGCACAGGAAGACGCGATTCTTTTCTTTCTTTCAAATGATGTGATGTGATGCACGCCTCTGTAAGAACATTTGAATTTTGTTTATCCCTGAGCAAATATAAACGACCTGATCAGATTCTTTATAATCATCAGGAATGCTACGTGTCCACCACTCGTCCACAAAGACGGGAAAGAAATGCCCTGAACGTCAACAGGTCAACAAACCATTTCAGATTGAGGACGACGCCCCTGATCACGTGATCAACGGGACCACACCCGGTGAGCTCCAACCACAGCTCTCTCATCGTTGCATTTGTCCATCGGCGGGTTTGGTTCAGTGGCGTGAGCGTTTGGCGGGCGGGGTGCCGCTGCGCTCTGACAGGCCCAGTCTGCTGAGCTCCGAGTGGAAGAACTGCTGCAGGCGTTGGCCGGCCTTCGCCTCGCGGGTCTGCCGGGGATTATACTGGAGACAGTTGGAGAACATCAGGTCCACGTCTGAGATGTACTCGCCTGAAAGCAGACAGACAGGGAGTCCAAATGAAAGTATTTATTATATTCCCAAAACTTAAAATAATTCTTTAGCTCCTCGTATATGAAGTGTGTGTGTGTGTGTGTGTGTGTGTGTGTGCGTGCGTGCGTGTGTGTGCATGCGTGTGTGCGTGTGTTGCTTCTCTTACTGGCGGTCTGATATTCACAGTTGTTGACTTTCTCTCTGATGGTGCTCAGAGCGATCGGTTTCTTGATGATGTCATAGTAGTCAGGAACCTGTGGACAGGTGGACAGACGGCTGTTGATGGGTTGTCCAGGTGTGTGTGTGCGTGTGTGTGCGTGTGTGTGCACCTGAGTCTTGGAGACTAGTTTAATAAAGGGCCAACTGTCTTCGTGTCTAACCAGCTCCACCGTCAGCTGCTCGCAGGCCGACAGCTCGTGGACTCCCTGATTCCTGCCGGAGGAGCGTCGGGAAGACGAGGATGAAGGGGGTAGGACAGGTTTGGAAGGTTTAGGAGGCGGAGTTACTTCTGGGAGAAAAAGCAGAGTCAGGAGGTTAATGTTTACCTGTCTGTTAAAGCTGCTTATGAAGCAGAAATATTTTGCTGCTTGCTGATTGGCTGTCTACCTGCAGGCGGTCTCCTGCGGGGCTCGCTCTGACCAGGTGACGTCTTGCTGTTGCCATGTAGTGGCAGGACTTCCTGGCTCAGACGCGCACTGACCCGAGTCCCGGAGCGGGCTCGAGCTTTAACTGCCTTCACCGGGGGGGGGGCGCTCTTTTTCCCCGAGGACCTGTTTTTGGACAGAAAGAACAACAACAGGTTAAAGAACTCGGGTGTTTTCCCCACAGGGGTAAATAAGTTAGATAATAGAAGTTTAATAGTTTAATTAAATTAATGATGAAGAGAAACTGACTTGGAGGCGGATGAGCTCCTCCCGGCGGAACCGCCGAGGTTCTTGGGCGTGGCCTGCTGGCGTTTTGGTGCGTTTTGGTGACTCTTGCTTTTCGGGATCAGGGCATGAGTCTTCTTGGTGCTGCAGAAGATGACAGATGAGATAAGACGCTGCTTTTTGTGCTACATGCTAGCAGTGAGGCCGCACTGCCGTCTCCCTGTGCGTTGCTATGTGAGCTAAATCCAGCTGATTTATGGGTAACGTGTTTCTGTTGCTGAGCGATCATAAAACGGCTGGAAACGTCCCCATACGGCGCTGGTTCCCACTCTCACCTCACCACGACCTCCTCCCCCTCCTCCTCCGACTCCTCCTCTTCCTCCTCCTGCTCTTCAACTTCCTCCTGCTCATCTTCTTCATCAATAGAAGAACGCTGGCGGGATGGGAGGCGGCTGGATCTCTGTTTGGGTCGACAGTCTGGACAGAACCAGTCGCCCTCTGGAACCGACTGAGAGAGCAGAACCAGAACCACAATCAGACCAGAACCAATCCTGACTGGTAGCATGATGCTAATGCTAAATGACCTTCCAGCAGATGTCATGTGACCCGTATTCACCTTGAGGCGGGGCCTCAGACAGTGGGTGTGGTGTCCCCGGTCACAGCCGTCACAAAGCAGCATGTTGTCGGCGTCTCCTTTGCGTCTGCAGATACGACAGCGGGCGTTGAGGATGGAACGGGACCAGAGGACGCTTCGCTCCAGACTGGACAGGTGGACGAACACCTGGACACAAGCAGCAGTGTGTTGATCTCACAGGAAACGCAGCGGTTCTGAAGGCGCTGCTAAATGAAGACGGACCTGGGACAGGCTGGAGCAGGACTGCAGAGACTCCCTCCATCGCTCCAGCACCGTCCTACTGATGCGACCGCCGTCGCTGCCGTCTGGCAGGCAGACAGACAGACAGACAGACAGACGGTGAGACAGGCCGAGTGCTGATTGTGAGTTTCGTGGTTGCTTCTACACATCAGGTGATTTCCTGTCCTACCCTCACTGGCCTGGTCTTCCTCTTTCTTCTTGTTCTTCTTTGCTTTCTGCTCCTTCTTGGAGTCTTCCTCACCTGTACAGGAAGCAGCTAATGGATGGAATCACTCTGCAAACGCACCTGTCGTTTGTTCATGCAGAGATCCTCCTCTAAATACTCACCCAACGGAGGTTTGAGGACGCGCCGCTCGATGCCTTGCTCGATGTGAACGAGCGCCTCGGCCAGGACTCGAACCGACCCGCTGACCACCTGAGGGGTGGCGTTGCCGCTGCAGGAGGTCCCGCTGTCAGACTTCAGCTCCAGCAGTCTGAAATACACACGATAGAAAACTAAAGCACTGACTTCAGGCGCGTTTCCGTTTGTTAGCTTAGCGCGTGCTGCGTTATACCTGTCTCTGGGTCTCAGGTGTGCAGCTGAATCCGCCTCCACGGCCTCCACTTCTGCAGCGACTCCATTCCCTCTACCATCAGAACACAACAGCTCGTAGTTCCCGGCTTCCAGCGCTGAACGCCAGACCCGTCTGTCCATCACCTGAGTACGGACAGAGAGAGAGAGACAGGCGAGTAGACTGGGGCTTACTGGCGTCCCCCACCAGGTGTGTCTGCGTACCTTCAGAGTTCCAAGAGTTCCCTGGTGGATCCGGTCCTCGATGTCCAGCAGCAGGTCTCTCAGTCTGACTTCCATCACAGCCTCAGCTGTAGCCGTGCATTCTGGGACGGACCGAGACGACTCTGGGTTCTCTGGACAAACAGGACAGGCACGTGTTTACCTGCGTGCGTCTCGCTAGCCGTGTGTTTACAGGTGTTTGTGTTTACAGGTGTGTCTGTGTTTACCTGCGTGCTTCTCGCTAGCCATGTGTTTACAGGTGTGTTTGTGTTTACAGGTGTGTTTGCGTTTACCTGCGTGCGTCTCGCTAGCCATGTGTTTACAGGTGTGTTTGCGTTTACCTGTGTGTTTGCGTTTACCTGCGTGCGTCTCGCTAGCCATGTGTTTACAGGTGTGTTTGCGTTTACCTGCGTGCGTCTCGCTAGCCATGTGTCTACAGGTGTGTTTGCGTTTACCTGCGTGCGTCTCGCTAGCCATGTGTTTACAGGTGTGTTTGCGTTTACCTGCGTGCGTCTCGCTAGCCATGTGTTTACAGGTGTGTTTGTGTTTACAGGTGTGTTTGCGTTTACAGGTGTTTGCGTTTACCTGTGTGTCTGTGTTTACCTGTCTGTCTGTGTTTACCTGTGTGATTGTACGTGCTCCCGTCACAGTTCTGCAGTAACTCGTACAGCCGCTCTCGCTCCTGCAGCAGCGCCTCCTTCAAGCTGCTCTCCCTGTGACCCCGAGGGTTCAGAGCCTCCATCAGCTGGTCAAACTCCTCCACGGAGCTGTAGAAGGACCACTGGTTGGGCCGTTTGACCGGCGGCCCCGAGCTATGGAGGGGGGCGGGACTTGAGCCGGCACTGTACCGCAGAGGTCATTATCACCGTTACAAATCTCTGTGATCTCACGTTTCATCCACAGTACGAGAACAGGACGCGGTGAAATACCTTCCCTCTGCAGGCTCCTCTTTGGCGTCCTCCTCGTCCTTCATCGTGGCAGCAGTGTCCCGTGCAGGTTTGGGACACGGCTGCAGCATGTCCTCCGTCAGACCAAAGCAGTCGTCTTCTACGAACAGAGTTGACGCCGAGGGGAGGAGCCAGTAACGGCGGTACAGGCGGTCTCTGCCCAGAGGCAGCAGGCAGGTACAGGCCGCCGCCTTCTGGATCCGCTCCAGCAGATCCTGGACCTGCAGGGCGGGACAAACGGGACGGATCACACTTTGTACATCATGTGTTGCCGCCCCCGTGGCGAGTCCATCGTCCTTGCATCTCACCTTCTCCTGCTCCTCCTCCTTCTCCTCTGGAGTCAGGCTGGTTGGGGGGTACGCCGGGGGTTTGGGCTCACAGGTCAGAGGTTGCCGTCGTTCTCCCTCATCGAGTCTCGCTAGCAGAGAGAGGAAAAAGTCACGACTCAGCAGAAAAGACAAGTAAATGTTCAGTTTGTTTTCTTACCTTCCGTCTTCTCACTGAGAGAAGAACGTTGCTCCTCCTCCCTGTCCTTTATTCTCTGCTCCTGTGCTTTCAGCTTCTCCTCCTTACGAAGACGAACTCTGGAGCGTAAAGGAGCAGGAGCACGTCAGGATTCAGGTCGAACTGTGAGCAGCCGCTTGCTCCGGTGTAGAGCGTGTTACCGTGTGTGTTACCGGTGTGTGTTACCGGTGTGTGTAACGGTGTGTGTTACCGGTGTGTGTAAACGGTGTGTGTTACCGGTGTGTGTACCGGTGTGTGTACCGGTGTGTGTAACGGTGTGTGTTACCGGTGTGTGTAACGGTGTGTGTAAACGGTGTGTGTAAACGGTGTGTGTAAACGGTGTGTGTGTAAACGGTGTGTGTAAACGGTGTGTGTAAACGGTGTGTGTTACCGGTGTGTGTAAACGGTGTGTGTAAACGGTGTGTGTAAACGGTGTGTGTAAACGGTGTGCGTAAACGGTGTGTGTACCGGTGTGTGTAAACGGTGTGTGTAACGGTGTGTGTAGACGGTGTGTGTAAACGGTGTGTGTAAACGGTGTGTGTAAACGGTGTGTGTAAACGGTGTGCGTAAACGGTGTGTGTAAACGGTGTGTGTAAACGGTGTGTGTAAACGGTGTGTGTAAACGGTGTGCGTAAACGGTGTGTGTTACCGGTGTGTGTAAACGGTGTGTGTACCGGTGTGTGTAAACGGTGTGTGTAACGGTGTGTGTAAACGGTGTGTGTAAACGGTGTGTGTAAACGGTGTGTGTAAACGGTGTGTGTAAACGGTGTGCGTAAACGGTGTGTGTTACCGGTGTGTGTAAACGGTGTGTGTACCGGTGTGTGTAAACGGTGTGTGTAACGGTGTGTGTAGACGGTGTGTGTACCGGTGTGTGTACCGGTGTGCGGCCTCCTCCCTCCCGCGGCGGTGTTGTTCAGCTCTGATCTCCCTCAGCTCCTGCTTGGCGGCTCTCTGCTCCTCCACGCAGTCCTCAATCAGATCCCTGCTGGACGCCAACGTCAGCAGCTTCCCCATCAGAGCCTGCAGGATCCTCAGCTTCTCCCCTGTGGAAAGAGATCGATGAGCGATACCGATCGATAGTTATCGCTGGAGGCTGACTGGATGGCTGGGAAGTTAACCTGGCGTCAGGTCGTACACCGCCGTGCTGGACAGCCTCTTCAGCAGCGCCGGCTCAGCCAATCGGAGCTCGACACACGGGTCATCCATCAGGGTGAAGCCGCCCTGCTTCTGGTAGCGGAACTTGGCGTTGAAGTGGGAGGAGTCGGCGCCGGACGCCAGGATGTGCAGCCGCAGGATCTCGGACAGCGTGCAGCTGTCCATGTCCAGCTGCTTCAGACTGGAGCCCTGATGCAGCTGAGGCCAGGCAGCAGCCAATGACGCGACGGCGCCGAGAGCCGACTGAGTGGCGTCCGAGTCGTCGTCCAGAGCCTCCGACAGGTCTGCACATCAACACCACAAACACACACACAGACACTCAGGAGGGCTGGCTGCCCAGACGGAGGTCGGTGTGTGTGTGTGTGTGTGTGTGTCTCACCTTCAGCCTGTTCTTTAGCCACTTCCTCCTGCTCCTCATCCAGAGCCTGAAAGATGGCCGACAGGAAGAAAAAGAGCAGCTCGCACAGAGGACCTTCAGGGTCAGAACCAACCAGAGCCTCCTCTAGAACCTCTGTGGAAAGAAGGAGCATCTGTCAGAACCGGTCCAACCTCACAGAACCTCCACGGAGAGAGGACGCATGTTTGAACTAAAGACGCCGCGTTCTAACCCAGAGAGACTCCTTTTGAGAACTCATCCTCCAGGTCAAAGGCTTCCCCGAAGGCCCGCAGGAACTCCAGAACCATCAGAGCCTCTCCGAAGAGCTCGGCCGGGAGGCGAGTGCTGACTGGGACCGGACTGGGCAGCTCCTGGTAGAACGAGCGTACACAATATCAGTATTTCTATATATAAACTCACAACAAGCCATGCCGTGTTGTGTTCAGGGACCTTCAGGTCTTCACACTCCATGTCTTCTCTGGGTTTGTTCCACAGTTTCAGGCGTTCTGCGTATTTCTTCTTCTCCTCCTTCAGTTTCTCTCGTTCCTGAAAATACAATGGAAACCTCATTTATTCTTTTTTTATGTTATTAAATATTGATTTTACAGTTAGGACAATTATCTCATGCGACTTACCTTCTCCTTCTCCAGCTTTCTGTGCTCCTTCTCCTCCCTTCTCCTCTGTTTCTCCTCCTCAAACCTCCGCCGATGCTCTTCCTTCAGCCGCTCCTTGCCCACCCTCTCCCGCCTTCTGGCCTCGTGCGCCTCCTCCCTCTCCTTCAGTCGAGACGCCTCCTCCTTGTGCTGCTGGAGCTTTAGCTTGTCTGATGTCTTGAGCAGCGGCGTCCATTTTATTCATAGATATTATCGATATTATTATCAATTAAACATTTTTAATGTTTGCAAAAAAAATTTAAAAATGTAAGAATTTCATGAAAAAACTACAAAATCTGCCAATTTGCTTTTTATTTTAAATCATATGACAGCCATCACGCCTACCTGGCCAGGTGAGACACACCCTCCACCTTTAGGGGCGGAGCTAAAGGGGAACAGGGGAGGCGTGTCAGGGAAGAACTGAGAGAAACTCTGTTCAGACAGCCGGTACTTCAGCACCGTGGGGGGCTGAGGGACAGGAGAGGACAACGATCAAACAGACAGGAAGTCGAGGCGAGCCCTTTGATTGGCTCGTGTCCTCACCTTGATGATGATGGTCCCGTTCTTGGGCTCACAGTGCTGCTTGAACAGAAGCTTCAGCCTCTCCCTGGACACGGCGGCTTTCCTACGACTGAACAAAGCGAAGGAATAAAAGTCACTGCCTCGGCTGCTGAAGCGTCCCGCAGAGGGACAGGGACAAGACGGCGAGCGTCCGGAACAACCTCCCTCACCTGATCTGATTGGCTCTGACGGTGAACGGCTGGCTGCGTTTGTCCTCGACCGTCCTCACGATGTACTTAAACACGGAGGGGCTCAGCGGCGTCTTCTTCCTGCCGACAAACGAGAGCACTAAAACAGGAGCAGACCGACACCCCGCCGGGCCACACCCCGCCGGGCCACACCCCTTCAGTTCCACTTTCTTCCTGTCGCCACATGCTAGCAGCAGCAGCTAACGTAGCCTGGAGTTAGCCTGCTGCACGGACGAGACCGTTAATCCCGGCTGGCATTGAAGGCACCAGAGGCCTCCGATCGAACCAGATCAGCGGTGACCTTTGACCTACTGACCCACTGATCTGTGCGGTGGGACCCTGGAAGGCCTCGCCCTCGCTGTCGCTGTCACTGATGACGATGGTGTCAGCATTGTGGGCTGCTTTAGCGTGGTCGTTAGCGGCAGGCGCCCCGTTAGCGCTGGAGTGTGGAGAGTGAACCTGCACAATCTCACACACACTTCTACAATAGAGCACACACACACGCACACACACACACACACACTGACCTGTAAACACTTCCTGTTTGTGTCACCTGATTCCTTTAGTTTAAATATTGGCTTTCTGCCTGCTGCTAAGCTACGACAAAGAAAAGACCGTCTTTGTGCTCTGGCGTCCAACCCTCTGAATACCAGAACACGCTACGGTTGCTATGGAGACAGGCCAGATGAAAAGCACTGCGCTCCTGTTGCAGCTTCTGATACGTTGCCGTGGAACCTTGGTACCTGGCCCCGCCGCGTCCCGAGACGTCCACCCTCTCTCCGGGGAAGAAGCGCTCTTTGACGAAGGCGTGGACGTCCTCGCAGAGCTCCGACAGCCTGCAGCGGCGGCTCAGCGAGGCCAGGTGGAGCAGAGGGACCACCAGGGACGGGGGGAAGCTCCGCAGACTCTGCCGCGCCCGCCGCTCGCTCTCCAACGCCTCCAGGTAGGTGAGGCCCGCTCGGCCCGTCAGAGCGCAGCTCCACACTAAACTGTTGCACAGGATGGTCCGCTCGAAAAAGTCACTGGAGGGGAGAGAGAGTGACATCATCAGGCCGCGCCCTGTAACGACGTCACAACAGAATACGGCTGCTCCTCTCCAAACAGGAAGTCATTTCATTTCTGTCCCGCAGTGACTTTAACATCAAAGAAGAAGTCCCTGTCCTCAGGGTCATGAGTAGGAAATCTGTTATTACACAGTTATTACAGTTAAATAACAACAACACAGTTATTATTATATAATTATCCATCCGTCCACAGCTGCAGCCCCAAGAGGCGCCTGACGTCACCTGCACGGTCCGAACCAGGGGTACCTGTCCCCGCCCGCAGCGGGGGTCAAACTTTACCGGGTTTCATTTTTCACTTCGGTAAAGTTGCGTTTGTTTCCGTTCTCTGTGTAACCGGATGGGATGTAATTAGGCAGGCAGGTGTGGGAGGGAGCACCTGTGGCCCATTTACCACTGATTGGGGGGGGGCGTATATAGGTGCTTCCCCTCCCTCTTCCAGCGTCCTCATTTGTGTTTTCCCCGTTGACTGTCGCTGCCTTGTCTCTCCTTTTCTTATGTTAGTTTTGTTCGTAGAGTGTTTTTAAGGAGTTTTTAGAGTGTTAAATAAATATTTTGAATTATTAACTGCCGTGCTGGTTTTCACTGTGAGCGGACCTGTGGGTGGGAAACCTGCTAAAACGAGCTGGGAACCAAAGGAACACAAAATAGATCTTTAGGTTGAAGGTCCTAAAGTGTTGTTGGCAGCGTTTCGTTTTGCCCCATATGCCCAACGCCACGTCCGGAAGTTTGCCAAACGGGAAAAACGTCGCACGAACTTCTCTCCAGCTGGACCGCCGCGCTTTGAAGAGGCTCGCAGGTGAGACAGGTGAGACAGGTGAGCTCCGGGACACTCACTCGTAGGTCCTGAAGATCTCGTGGGTGATCCTGCACAGGAAGACCTCCTCGTCCGGTCGGAGATCCGCAGGCGGTTGTTGTCGGATGAAGGCTCTTCTGTGGAGAAGCGGCATCTCTCGGGTCCGCTTCCACCGGCGGAACTTTGAGGAAAGGAGGGAAACCGAGTCACGGAAGCCGAATCTGAAACTCAAACTCTGATCGAAATAAATACTAAATATTAAAACTGGAACCCTGGAGGTAAAAAGCTGCGTGAAAACCCGCCGAAGAGCTCGGCGAGTCTTTTGTTAGGCGTTAATCTGCCCGCATGGCGCGCACGACGTGAGAACAATAGAAACACGCATTAGACGTTAGAACACAGTAGAAAAGCGTCTCCGCCGGGCTCACCGGCTTTACCGGCTTTACCGGGCTTTACCGGGCCTTGGTGCGACGTCCGGACACGCTGCGGTACGAATGGAAGAAGTCTCCCGTCGGAAAGCGGCTCGCACTGGCGGCTTGTTGACCAAGTTTTCCGCCACTTCACGGACCGACAACAAGCTGGGAAATCTCACGACTCGAGTTACGAAAAGTATGAAAAATAATCTGAAAATAATCTTTTTGAGCAGAGATCGACATGAAGTAAGAAGCATGACATCAAAGAGAAAGTTAAGTCCGTGAATGTTCTCCTTTGTCATCGAAACTAGTTATCGAACCGTTTTCTGTTGTTGGTAATTTAGTTTAGAGGCCAGATGTGTGACATTCTGGATATTTAGCATTACAGGTCACAGTAAAAGGTTAACTTGGTGACGTCAGTCCAGTTTAATAAAACAAACTGTTGTCTCAAAGGGTTTTTTAAATCAACAAAAAAATTGAACGCGTTGCCTCTTCCCTGTGACTTTCTTTTTTCCTAGTTGAGTAGGTCCCGTGAACGCACCAAATGTTGCAAGTGAGTAGGCGGAGCTACACTAACCTCGGGACAGCCGGAAGACCGCGGTGACGAAGCGGGCTGCTGACGTCATGAGTAATGACAGGGTGGATGACGGTAAAACAAAATGAGTCACCAGAATACATTTTAATTATAAAAAATATCCAGTTTAAACCAAATTACAAACCGCGAAATAGAGATAATTGATTTGATGTTTTACAGACACAACGGAAATAACACCAAAACATAAACCCCTGGATGACGCAACTTTATACATCCAGTAAAAACACACTATGATGTCATTATATGGGCTGGCCGTCCAAATTAGACAGTGATGACCAAGCGTATGTTGACAATAATAGTAAAAATCCAAATGTAGAGACAGACAATTCATTTTAGATGAGAGAAAAGCTTTTCTAAAGTGAGGTCAAAATTTTTTAAGTGTCTGGAGTGTTCATGTTTCTTCTGAAATCAACAAATGGCACCATGATGACATGACATCAACTTATCACAGAGGCTGAGAGGTCAGACGGGCAAGCATGAAGCATTCAACCGGTAAAAACCACAGTCAGTTTCCTTTATTACAAATCAATACATGAAAAATCAGTCCACACACATCTCTATAAACAGAGAAACATGAAAGAGCAGCAGGGCGGTAATGAAATCAGACAACCAGTGGCTTCCTGCAGCAACAGGCCTTCGGTTCAAGTTAGCCTCATGCTAACACCAAGCTGGCTTACCTACCGGTAGTTTACTTCAGAAAAAACAGATGTAGACCTTACACATTGCACAGGTATAGCTTTGGTGATGCTTACTAGCTAACGTCAGCGTGCCAATATCTAGTAATAAACATATCTGACCTCAAATATTATTTAATAGTAATAACAATTAATCAATCTCACCCAAATTCAAATTTTAAGTTCTCAAAAACTTTGTTCTCGTGGAATTTGACTAAACGTGTGATGTCAGCTTAGCACAACCAGATATTTCCTTCTCATGATAAACTGCATGACGCGTAAAAGACCGAGTGCAATCAGGTGCATCCGGATCTGAGAAGCCCTGGTTCAAAACTACCGAGCAGTTACAGAGAACTGAGATCATATTTGACAAGACAAATGCGACCTGGAGATCCATTCCCGGTTAAAGATCAGATCAAAGGACCCTGTACAGGTGGATCTGTCTGAGGGCGTCACGGTCTGTGTCTCTGCCCAGGTACACGTCATAATCCACGGGAAGTTCCTCCACCCAGCCAGGCCGCAGCGCCTCCTGCAGGTCACAAGCAAGACGTGTGTCAAGAAAGTAATGATCAAAAGTCGTGTGTGTGTGTGTGTGTGTGTGTCACCTGCAGAGTGTTCAGAGTCTCCTGCAGACAGGGAACCGTGACCAGCAGAGATTCTTTCTTCCTGAAATTCTCCATGATGAGCCTCCAAGCTCTGAAAACATCAGAAGATCCTCATGCCCTCAATGAAAGGATCAAAATGAGAAGATTATATGAAAACCACTGAATGCAAAATTTGGCAACCTGAAGGACCAATTATGAGATGCGCACCTTCAGGAACTCTGCAAAGCACGCATGAAACGTCACTAAATCCTGACCTGATTTGTTCACAGGGTTCCATGAAGAATTCAAAGACGTTGTTCATGATGAGAACGTCGGTGTTCTGCAGCAGAACCTCCTGCAGGCAGACGTCTGTGTGGAGAACCTGCCGGAGGTTTTAGGAATGAGAAACGGACTCTGCTGAGTTCTACTGTAGGATAGTGTGTGTGTCTAATGAGGACCTGGATTCTGTCTGTCAGGCTGTACTTCTGCAGAACGCCGTTCTGCAGTTGGACAAAGTCTCCGCTGAGCTCCAGACCGATCAGCTGAGCTGCAGAGCTGAACACGTAACCCTGAACGCACACAGACACACAACAACCCCGCAACACATCAGACACGATGCACATGGAACGCCTTCACAGCCAAATCGACTGGATTCATCCTGGTTCCACTGACCCCATACAAGACGGCTCCCAGTCTGGAGCCCACGTCCACCAGCATCCGCCCAGTCAGGTCTGGGAGAACGTTCTGGAAGAGGAACTGAAGCTCTGGTATGGAGAAGGAGTGAGAGATGAAGTCTGGAGGAGGAGAGGAAGCAGAGAACACGGTGACGCCCGGTGTCTCGGTGAAGAGGAGGCTGAGGATGAAGACGGGTGCTGACCCAGAGACGCGGTCCTGTGGGAGCCACAGTTGAGACAGTAGGACCGGCTCATGGCTCCCTCCTCACACATGGCGTCCACCTGGTCTTCATCGTACAAGAAGCCGTCGACGTGAACCGTCGGCCGAGAACGCTGCTGCAGCTGCGCCATCATCACCATTACAGAAATACTAGAAGTACCTTAACGTATGCAGTAATACTACAGTACCTTGCTGTGTGCCGTACTCTCAGAGGGTAACATGGCCTCCTGAGGCAGACTGGCTCTCAGATCGTCTGCGATGTTTCGTAGAATCACCTTCCTGTTGTCCGACAGCAGCTCATCCAACTCGTCTGCAGAAAACACGAAGAACCAAAAACAGTAAAGATGAAATGATGACGCGAGTAAATTAGACGCAACTTTAAAATGCGTGGCATCATCAGTTGAAAGGAACGTCGAGCAGCGGGACATAATAATGTTCTTTGAAAACATCGTACCGGAGTTTCTGATCCAGTTCAGCAGCTTGGAGAGTTCGGCCGGGTTCGCTCTGTTCAGGAGCTGCTTCACTTCTGATTTCGCCTCAGAAAAGTTCATCCTCAAACAACTACTGCTCCAGAAATACGTGTAAAACCGTGGCTGCGTTCAGACTGAAGCGCTAGCAAACGTGCCGTCTATTTAAGGTGGAACCTGAAAACTTAAATTCATGTAAATGGCATACATTCGGTATCAATGTTCGGTCTACCTTAAAAAAACAGACCCAGGAAGCATTTTATCGAATGTTGTTGTTGTTTTTTAAAAAACTTTATTGAGATTTGCCTTATTTTGTTACGGTGACATAATGAACAAAAAATAGAGTATAATTGTAAAACGGGTCGAAACTTATTTATTCAACCACGAGGAGGTCGTGATTAAAGTTGTTTTAACATTCCCACAAAATACGATAATTTATCACCTCATAATTTTAGATGTCCAGAAGTACTTTAAACCAGAACTGCTGCATTCTATATTTTTGCAATAAAATGTTATAATCTTGCGGCGCAATAAAGACAATATAATAAAGTTACAAAGTATAATTTGATTAAATCGGCGATTATTCCACGACGCCCTCCAGAGGGTGGCACTAATTCGTTTGCCGCTGTTATGAAATCACGCGAAGAAGAATGACGATTATGAGGAATACTGTTTCCGGGTCACGTTGTGTGTGATGACGTTCCTCTGGGAGAGTTCCCGTGTTTTCCAGCTGCTGTCTTTTTAAACACATCGACTGTCGGTAAGGTTGAACTGGTGTCATTTAATTGTCCAAATTAGATGTATTTATTTCTAACGTTTTATTTTCTTGAAA
Source organism: Brachionichthys hirsutus (assembly GCF_040956055.1). Taxonomy (NCBI): domain Eukaryota; kingdom Metazoa; phylum Chordata; class Actinopteri; order Lophiiformes; family Brachionichthyidae; genus Brachionichthys; species Brachionichthys hirsutus. Next base: position 826,190 of record NC_090914.1, read on the forward strand.
GTCTCTGTGTCATCATGACGTTCATCCAATAAGGCTATCGGCTAATCTGCCTGGCTAGCTGCTAAGCTACGTTAGCCCCGTTAAACGCTGTGAAGACGTGTTTTATTTTTTTATATTAATAGCTGGCAGAACGGTAAATTGAAAAGGACAACCAAATCAACACAGTTATTGATCCAACATCAAAGCAGCAGTCCATCTTCCACGGTTGTCCTTAACGACACGTTTATTTCATGCAGAAGAGTCTGTAAACTTTATGGATCCATCACATCAGCCAGAAAATATCGTTTAACATCACTGACTCCGATATAAAAGTGTTTTATTGTCAATTCAGCGCCACCCGTCTCTGGTCGTGTATGTGGCCATCGATAGCTACCAACTTTAACACTCAACATTATTTGGAACACAACGCAGGAATAGAAACAATATTATAAATAAGAGTGAGAATGGCAAAAGACGCGGCAGGAAGATGAGTAAAAATCTTAATCGCCCTTAAACACATACATTAAATGCGTGGCGTCTCAGTGTGATGGCGTGATGGCGCTTAGATTTGTTTCCTTTGCCTGATTGGCTGCTGGTTTATTTAGTTTAGTGTTACTGTTCTCTTCTAACGTTAGACAGAATGGACAAATGAGAAAACCATTTACCATGACACACAAACTAGAAACAAAACTGATTGTATACAGTTAGTGGTCGCTCCATCATCACTCAACAGGGACATCAGTCAGGTTGCTATGGTTACCTCCAGAGAGCAAAGGCTGTTCTGAGCATTCTAAATATGTCTTGTTTTGTTTAAAGACTGTCTCTCATTTTCTCCTCTGTAAAGGAATACTGAGGTGGTGTGCTGCGACCTTCACCTGTCAGCTGACCTGCTGACGAACTGAGCGCGCTCAGTAGGGGGGCTCCCCTCAACACGCACACGCACACACGTTTTGGTTTCAACAATAAAGGTGATTTGAAGCCTCCTCCTCCTCTGTGTGTGGAACTTTAGCTGCATCGCGATGATAATCCAATAACAGATGATGATGTTTGTAACGAAAGATCATGACATTGTGAGAAAACAATCGGTCCTGGCCTCCTTTCAGTTTGACCTTCGTCTGTCGCTCCGTGTTGTTCTGGTTATGCAGAATGACTTCACTCCATGGAGACTCCTTTTTCTGTGTCTCCTTCAGGATCACTTTAGACCTCCATCATGGTGCTCGCCGACCTGGGGAGGAAGATCACCTCGGCGCTGAGGTCGCTCAGCAACGCCACCATCATCAATGAAGAGGTAACCATGACCCAGTCTGGTATTATCTGATGGCGCAGTGGTAGCGCTGTTGCCGCACAGCAAGAAGGTCACAGGTTCAAACCTGACTTGCGGCCTTTCTGCGAGGAGTTTTGCATGTTCTCTCTCCGGGTTAGCGGATTTGAATGTGAATGAATGAATCATTCAAATGTTCAGTGGTGGTTGGTTCGATCTGAGTCACAGTTGAAAGTCACCCAAGGCGTCGAGGCAGACTAAAATCAGTCTGTGTTTGGGTTCCAGGTTTTAAACGCCATGTTGAAGGAGGTGTGTGCCGCTCTGCTGGAGGCCGACGTCAACATCAAACTGGTGAAGCAGCTGAGAGAAAACGTCAGGTGAGCGTCGGACACCGAGTCCGGATCCAGCATGATCGAACCTGGCCCAGGCAGGTCCCACAGCTGGACGGTGTGCCTTTCTGTCCCCGCAGGGCTGCCATAGATCTGGAGGAGATGGCGTCGGGTCTGAACAAGAGGAGGATGATCCAACACGCTGTTTTCAAGGAGCTCGTCAAGGTCGGCTCGTCAGGCTTTGAGAGGCCTGTCAGTTTTAGATTTACAGAGAATAAATATTGAACCCCCCCCCCAAAAAAACCCAAACATGTACTGTGTATTTACAGCTGGTGGACCCTGGTGTAAAGGCCTGGACCCCCACCAAAGGAAAGAACAATGTCATCATGTTTGTTGGTCTCCAGGGCAGCGGGAAAACAACAACCTGCTCCAAGGTGACGTCACACGCCGGCGGCATGGACCCGCCTCCTGCATTGATAGGCTGTCAGCCAGAGCGCCCCCTGCTGTCTGTCGTCTGGCTGACTTCTCTTTCGGTTTTGGTTTTAGCTCGCTTACTACTACCAGAGAAAAGGCTGGAAGACCTGCTTGATCTGTGCTGACACTTTCAGAGCCGGTACTCAACACCCCTCACACGTGCACACACGCGCACACGCACACACACACACGCACACTGAAGACCGCCCTTCACATCCGCCTCACCTGTGCTTCAAGATTTATTGCATGAGCCTTCCCCTGCTGGTTTGCTTCTCTCCATCGCTCCTCCTCTCTTCTCTCAGGCGCCTTTGACCAGTTGAAACAGAACGCCACCAAAGCCAGAATCCCGTTCTACGGCAGGTGAGCTGGTCCTTGACGCCGGACGGGTGTAGGACCTGCTGTTGTCTGACTGTTGTGTGCAGTTACACAGAGATGGACCCCGTGGTGATCGCTGCAGAGGGCGTGGAGAAGTTCAAGACGGAGAACTTTGAGATCATCATCGTGGACACCAGCGGTCGACACAAACAGGAAGACTCGCTGTTCGAGGAGATGCTGCAAGTGTCCAACGCCGTGGTGAGTCCATGAACGCACCACCTCAGGCCCGCAGGTCTTATCTGGACGACGTAGACGGGCCGGCACCTGCAGCGGCGCGTTACATACCCGTCACTGTTTCCATAGCAACCAGACAACATTGTTTATGTGATGGATGCGTCGATTGGTCAAGCCTGTGAATCACAAGCCAAAGCTTTTAAAGACAAAGTGGACGTAGCGTCCGTGATCATCACCAAACTGGACGGCCACGCCAAAGGAGGAGGAGCTCTAAGCGCGTGAGACAACCTTCCTTTGCTTCACGGCGCCGTCGTGGGGACATTTCTCTGTTTCCCGCTTGCTGTGTGACATCATTCCGTTGTTTCCTGTCAGCGTGGCCGCCACCAGGAGTCCCATCATCTTCATCGGAACTGGGGAACACATAGACGACTTCGAGCCCTTTAAAACGCAGCCGTTCATCAGCAAACTGCTCGGTAAGTTCAATATGGACAGTGAGTTATTACCTGGTGAATAAGGCGTGGCCTTAAGCGTTTCCGTGGAAACCTTTGGTAACTTCTCTTCTTCCTGTCAGGGATGGGCGACATCGAGGGTTTGATCGACAGAGTGAACGAGCTGAAACTGGACGACAACGAGGAGCTGATCGACAAACTGAAACACGGTGAGAAACCGGACGAAGCCTGGAGACGCCTTCATTTCATTTCATGATCACCGACGTGTGACCCCTGACCCCCGACCCCCCAGGTCAGTTCACGCTCAGAGACATGTACGAGCAGTTCCAGAACATCATGAAGATGGGACCTTTCGGGCAGATCATGGTGAGGTCTCAGCTGGCGTACACCTGAGTCACAGGCACACGTGTGTGTGTGTGTGTGTGTGTGTGTGTGTGTGTGTGTTTCATTATTTGAAATGGCTGCGATGCATTTGTGTGTCTGTGATGCGTTCAGGGGATGATTCCGGGTTTCGGGACAGACTTCATGAGTAAAGGAAACGAACAAGAGTCGATGGCCAGACTGAAGAAACTGATGACCATCATGGACAGCATGAACGACCAGGGTGAGACGCGCAGACGGGCCCAGCGACACGCAGACGTAGACGCAGACGGGCCCAGCGACACGCAGACGGGCACAGAGACACGCAGACGGGCACAGAGACACGCAGACGGGCCCAGCGACACGCAGACGGGCCCAGCGACACGCAGACGGGCACAGCAACACGCAGACGTAGACGCAGACGGGCACAGCAACACGCAGACGTAGACGCAGACGGGCACAGCAACACGCAGACGTAGACGCAGACGGGCACAGCGACGCGCAGACGGGCACAGCGACGCGCAGACGGCACAGCGACACGCAGACGGGCACAGAGACACGCAGACGGGCCCAGCAACACGCAGACGTAGACGCAGACGGGCACAGCGACACGCAAACGTAGACGCAGACGGGCACAGAGACACGCAGACGGGCACAGCAACACGCAGACGTAGACGCAGACGGGCACAGCGACACGCAAACGTAGACGCAGACGGGCACAGAGACATGCAGACGTAGACGCAGACGGGCCCAGCAACACGCAGACGTAGACGCAGACGGGCACAGAGACACGCAGACGTAGACGCAGACGGGCACAGCGACACGCAAACGTAGACGCAGACGGGCACAGAGACACGCAGACGTAGACGCAGACGGGCACAGAGACATGCAGACATAGACGCAGACGGGCCCAGCAACACGCAGACGTAGACGCAGACGGGCACAGCGACACGCAAACGTAGACGCAGACGGGCACAGCGACGCGCAGACGCAGTGTAGACATCTTGTGTTTTTCGTCTTCCCTGCTTTTTACTGGTCCGTCTCGTCTCGTCTCGTCTCGTCTCGTCTCTTCAGAGCTGGACAGCAAAGATGGCGCCAAGCTGTTCAGTAAGCAGCCCAACAGGATCCAGAGGGTGGCCCGGGGGTCGGGGGTCGCCACCAGAGACGTCCAGGAGCTGCTGACCCAGTACACCAAGTTCGCCCAGATGGTCAAGAAGATGGGGGGCATCAAGGGACTCTTTAAAGGTAGGAGGGGGCGGAGCTTCATGTGGGTAGGACACGAGGAGATCTAAACTGCGTGCTGGCTTTCAGGAGGAGACATGTCGAAGAATGTGAACCCGTCCCAGATGGCCAAACTAAACCAGCAGATGGCCAAAATGATGGACCCCCGGGTCCTGCACCACATGGGTGAGACCCGGTCTGCTCGCCACTCGAGATTTATTGTAGTTCTCTTTGAGACACGGTCCACGTCGCCGTCCGTCTGATCTAAACGCCGTCTCTTTTCTCAGGCGGTATGGCTGGTCTTCAGTCGATGATGCGTCAGTTCCAGCAGGGAGCCGCCGGCAACATGAAAGGCATGATGGGATTCAACAACATGTGACCGCCGACCAAGCAGCTGCCTTAGTATGTTAAACGCTTCACGAGAAAGCTCTGCCTCCTGACGGGAGTCTAGAGGCGGAGTTAAAGCAGGAAGTTGGGGGTTTCGTTTTTCCTTCCGCTGCTTTTCACAGGATTCTGAGGATTCCTACTTTTAGAGAGAACCAGATTGTGATTTTTTTGTTTTCTTTAAAGGAGCAGTCTGTCATTACAGGAAGCTGCTGCTTCTCTATTTCCTTCAGATGTTTCCCAGTCCGTCTGAAACACCGGGCGTTGAAATGAGGAAGAGGAAGATGAGCTGGATGTCGTTCGGCCTCGTTAATTTAACTGTATGTTTGTGTATAAGATTTAAAAAGAGCAGAGATTCTGTCGTGATTGGACGAGAGGGCGCCACGTGATGATGATGATGATTAACAGTAGTAGGTGACAGTATTTTTGTCATAATAAACATTTGTATCGCACCGTTTTAAACCTGCGTCTGTTTTTGTTTGCGTCAGCTTGAGATATCATGTCAACATGGTCAAACATGAGGCACTCTTAATGTGACACGATAGCATTTATGAGACAAGATGAATTCTGAGAAACTGAAATTAACATGAGGAACATATCAAATAATTTAAGTCCCCAGAAGTAAAACAGTAATTGTTCTAAAAGATCATTTCTAAATATTCTGAACTAGTTGATGCCTCCAATGTTCCTTATGTGTGTTCAAACTCGGTTCAGGATGGTTCTAAAACTTTGGGTTCTTGAGCTCTGGGTGAGGCTCCTCCAAAGGTCCTCTGTAACTGAGAGGAATCACTTGGTTACAGAATGTATGTCATTGGAATGTTTGCATAGTCGTAAAACGTGTACCTTATACCTACAGGATCTTTGATCTTCCCATCTATGACGCTGGTAGACATCTAATCACCCACTGAGGTCTGCAGGAAACGTCTCAACGAAATATACAGGAATTTAAGAATTACCAAAAAAAAGTAATAATTTGGTTTAAAGAAAGATTGAATTTTGACTTCAGCGTCAGATATTTTCATTTTTAACAGAATTCTAAAACAAAATTCTGTGTTGCCCTAATACTTTATCGTATTCAATGTAAGTGACAAAAAATGATTGAGTTTATTTAGTGCAATACTTCCACAGAAAGTGATAACACTGATATTCAGGTTTGTAATCTACCACGAATCAGGCATTTTCGCACCACTTCCGTTAGTGAAAGTTTTTTATCCCTTGGAGTTGGGATACTCCCGGAATCTGCCGGGGAATGCGTCTCCTGGATGTCGCCCAGAGTGGGACGTCTGTGTGTGCTCCGCTCTGTGTTTTGACGTGGCGCCGGCCGCCGCCATGTTGCTTTGCTTCGTTGTCAGTAGAGAGGAGCATCAGCGGCAGCGGCAGCGGCAGCGGCGTGAGGGTGAGTGACTCGTCTACGTTCATACAGACGCGCACCTGAACCCGACAGTCCTCCAACCTCACCTGTACGCCGCCGGGTCAGCTGTCTGTGCATCCCGTGACTGTCACCTGTGTGACGTCACCGACGCCTCACTTTAAACGTTAGTTAGCCGCTGTTAGCTCCGAGGCTAACTGGGCTGGTCTGGTTTGTGAAGGGTCCAGGTGTGCCACTGAGAAATATTTCATTTACCTGTGCGTGCCTGGACGATACACGCTGACGTCATCCCGCGTTCTGTCGCAGCACCTCTACAGATCAGAGTTACCCGCGCTCATCGATCATCACCTCTGATCGATTACCTGTTGAGCAGGTACATTTTCAAAACTGGCAAGTGCTTATATTGATCAACGTTGTTATTGATTCAGACGTAGAGTATAGTCGCGGA
>NC_090914.1:838012-872400 GCF_040956055.1 Brachionichthys hirsutus
AGCGTCCGGTTCCGCCTGGCCGTCCACATGCTGCGGTAGCTCAGGGCAAAGCGGAGCTCCATGAACTTGTGAACAGTGGCCCAGGTGAGAGAGTGGGTGGAGGAGGTCTGCAGGAGGAGGAAGAGGAACCCGCTCCCTTGGCAGGCGGCTCCTTCGCTGGGGTAGCGGGAGCGCCGTGCGAGGCTGTTGTAGGCGCCGGAGGGGATGGTGGCGAGCCCGAGGGCCAGGGCGCTGAGGCTGAAGCTCAGGGTCAGGCCCGTCGTCTCGTCCCGGAGCTCCTTGTTGAGGAGGAGGGCCAGCAGTAGGAGGAGGTTCCCACAGACGGACGCCACACTGGACAGAATCATCAGAGCGGCGTAGATTGTCCTCAGAGCGTCCGCCATTTCCTGATGCACGACAGGAAGCGCGTCGGCGATTACGTCACGGATCAAAGGACTTTTCTCCCGAGAACGCCAAACATCCCGACCTGAACCGACTCGATCCAGCCGGTTGTGCGTCAGTCGCCACAGGTGAACCGATGTTTGTTGAGTCGCCGCGGCGACGTGACTGAACGGGTGGGGGTGCTCGTCTCAAACGGAATGAAAAGGTCCTCCTTGTTGTAGCTCCATCTCAATCCGGTCCTCGTCAGGGTGGAGCCTGGACTGCTGAGCGATGCTGGTGAAGCAAACGGATCACCTTAAAGACGACCTCCGGGTCCAGCGGCTCCGCCCAGACCCACCTGGTCGTTTTCGTTCGCCGTGGTTACGTTGTACTGTTGAGTAGCACGAAGCGGGGGCGGGCAGCGATCCGGGAAAGGCAGCGGTTTGCCAGCATCTAATCTGATTACACCATCCTGCTGTGTGTGCGTGTGCGTGTGTGTGTGCGTGTGTGTGTGTGTGTGTGTGCGCGTTGCACCTGCTGAGATGATAATGATACGACTCGGTTATGTTTTGTAAACACAACCTGAGCAGCCAATATTCTCTCTCGCGTGCTCGCTCTCTCTCTCTCTCTCCGCGTGTGTGTGTGTGTGTGTGTGTGTGTGTGTGTGCGTGTGTGCGTGTGTGCGTGTGTGCGTGTGTGCGTGTGTGCGTGTGTGCGTGTGTGCGTGTGTGCGTGTGTGCGTGTGTGCGTGTGTGCGTGTGTGCGTGTGTGCGTGTGTGTGTGTGTGTGTGTGTAATTAGCACAATCGCTGAGGGGATCAGATTTGGCTCGGATGGTGAACAGCCAATCACGGTGCAGACAGGATGTTGTTCAGGTGTGACTAAGACGTTCCTTTATTTCAATAACCTTTATTTAATCTGGTATTTGAACGACAAACGTCGGGTTCTTGTTGGGCTGATTCCGTGAGCGGCCCACGCTCCGCCCCCCACCTGGGAGGGGGGGTGTTCGGGACGTCCTCTTGTTACCTCCGTGTCTTCTTCTTCGTGTTGCAGCACAACGCTCCGATCCCTCAGGGCGGCCGCGGAGCCATTCAGTTCGTCACTCAGTACCAGCACTCCTCCGGACAGAGACGCATCAGGGTCACCTCCACCACCCGGAAGTACGCCCCCCCCCCCCCCCCCCACCTCCTGCTCTCATCGGGGACGTTGGACTTGGGACTCATCTCTCCTTCTGTGCTTTCAGTTGGGCAGATGCTCAGACTCAAATCCAAAACATCGCAGCATCCTTTGATCAGGAGGCGGCGGCCATCTTGATGGCGAGGCTGGCGGTGTACCGGGCGGAGACGGAGGAGGGGCCGGACGTCCTCCGATGGTTGGACAGACAACTCATCAGACTGGTACACCAGGGGCTAAACATCCAAATATGGACTCGTATGTCATAAATATATTGATTTTAACGTCAACATTCTGTTTCTGATCAGTGTCAGAAGTTTGGAGATTATCACAAAGACGATCCGACCTCCTTCAGGTTCTCCGAAACCTTCTCGCTCTACCCTCAGGTGATCAAGTCTCTTACCTGTCTCTGACGTGTTTCCTGTCTCTGACGTGTTACCTGTCTCTGACGTGTTTCCTGTCTCTGACATGTTACCTGTCTTTGAGGTGTTTCCTGTCTTTGAGGTGTTTCCTGTCTCTGACGTGTTTCCTGTCTTTGAGGTGTTTCCTGTCTTTGAGGTGTTTCCTGTCTCTGACGTGTTTCCTGTCTTTGAGGTGTTTCCTGTCTCTGACGTGTTACCTGTCTTTGAGGTGTTTCCTGTCTCTGACGTGCTAGCCTACCTGTCTCTGACGTGTTTCCTGTCTTTGAGGTGTTTCCTGTCTCTGACGTGTTACCTGTCTTTGAGGTGTTTCCTGTCTCTGACGTGCTAGCCTACCTGTCTCTGACGTGTTTCCTGTCTTTGAGGTGTTTCCTGTCTCTGACGTGTTTCCTGTCTTTGAGGTGTTTCCTGTCTCTGACGTGTTACCTGTCTCTGACGTGCTAGCCTACCTGTCTCTGACGTGTTTCCTGTCTTTGAGGTGTTTCCTGTCTCTGACGTGTTTCCTGTCTTTGAGGTGTTTCCTGTCTCTGACGTGTGCTTTGTGTTGTTTTCCAGTTCATGTTCCACCTGCGACGCTCTCCGTTCCTGCAGGTGTTCAACAACAGTCCGGATGAGAGTTCGTATTACAGACATCAGTTCAACCGGCAGGACCTGACTCAGGCTCTCATCATGATCCAGCCTGTGCTCTATGCGTATTCCTTCAACGGTCCACCTGAGGTATTCACACACCTGGACACGCCTGAGGCTGTGGTGACTGTTCCAACAGCTGACCAGTGACCGGTCGGAGTGTTTTCTGTTTCAGCCGGTCCTGTTGGACAGCAGCAGCATCCTGCCAGACAGAATTCTGCTGATGGACACTTTCTTCCAGATCCTAATCTACCACGGGGAGGTACACACACACACCCAACACACAGGTGCACCCGCTGAGAACCCGGCGCTTTGTTGGCTAATGAATGCTTCGCCTCGTCGTCTGCGTTCCAGACCGTGGCTCAGTGGAGGAAAGCCGGTTACCAGGAATTGCCCGAGTATGAAAACCTGAAACATCTCCTCCAGGCTCCGGTGGACGACGCTCAGGAGCTGCTGCACAACCGCTTCCCCATGCCCAGATACATCGACACGGAGCACGGAGGCAGCCAGGTGGGGGCGCTAATGTGCAAAGTCTCCTCAGTCGGGCGTGAATTATATCAAACCTGAACTCGGAATATGTGACGGATCTGTTGGATGACGATGATGTCGTCTTTCAGGCTCGCTTCCTGCTCTCCAAAGTGAACCCCTCCCAGACCCACAACAACATGTACGCCTGGGGTCAGGTGAGCGGTCGGTCTGCAGTCGGTTTCCTCGTTGGACTGAGGCTTTTTGTAACCGTTCTCTGTCTCTGCAGGAATCTGGAGCGCCCATCCTGACGGATGACGTCAGCCTGCAGGTGTTCATGGATCACCTGAAGAAACTCGCCGTCTCCAGCGCTGCCTAAGCTCACCTGTGCCTCTTTTTTTTGTTCTGACAGTCGACCAACAATGTAATAAATCAGCAGAAAAGCTCACCTGTTTACACTCTAGGATCATCCAATCAGCGACTAATGCGATGCCTATTAGCATCCGGTTAGCCTTGACGCCTGCCTAATGTATTTAAAATCAGCTGAAACTGGAGCCGATCAAAAGAACCAAAAAGCTGAATTATCACACGAGTTGGGAGATGTAACGAAAGCTTTGTCTTTGTTTTGTTTTGTCTTCTGGCATCGACACGCTTTAGAAACGTGCAGCGGCCGTCCGGTGTTTGTTCTCATTTATCTTACAGTGTTAGCTTCAAGCCGCGCGTCTCTGATGTTCGTTCGTTCGCCGTGGAGTTTGTCTCTGAAGCCGTCGAGCGTTCATGTTTTCAGTGAATCTCATGTTTCTAATAAAAGTCTGCTCTGGTTGACGTTACTGTGTCTCGCAGTAACTCTGTCATCGATTGATATACAATAATCAGATTTTTTATTTCTGCCCCACCTGTGACGTCACAGGCAGCTTTGAAAACAGAATGGGAATCGCTGCGTCGTTACCATGACAACAGCAGTTCATTACTCAGAGCCACGACCTTCGACTTCCTCCCATTCTTCACTCACACTTCCTCCTGGATTGCAGGAAGCATCTGGGTCGCCGTGACAACAACAATATGAGTTGGTCTCCACTGTTCAAATGCTGCGTGTGCGTGTGTGTTCAGTAGCTCAGTAGTTACACACTTCCTGAGCAACATGAAAATCAGGCTGATGGGAAATCACAGAAGTGTTCCAGGACCCGTGGGACGTCCTCAAGGACCCGGTGGACGTCCTCAAGCACCCGTGGGATGTCCTCAAGGGACCGTGGGACGTCCTCAAGGAACCGTGGGATGTCCTCAAGGGACCGTGGGACGTCCTCAAGGAACCGTGTGACGTCCTCAAGGAACCGTGGGACGTCCTCAAGGACCCGTGGGACGTCCTCAAGGAACCGTAGGACGTCCTCAAGGACCCGTGGGATGTCCTCAAGGACCCGTGGGACGTCCTCAAGGATCACCTCTTGATTGACTCCTGGAACCTCGCCAAAGACAATAATTGTGAAATCACACAGAGCATACGTTTACACTTTAGGTTTAAATATTATAGAAAAAACTTTGTTTATTATTTCATTTCCTAACAGTCGAAAGTTCGGTAAACTTTATGCGGAGCGCATTACGCACAGCCAAGACGCGACGCGCGTACGCCCCCCCCCCCCCCCCCCCCCGATCTGAACTCTTCATTTTGCGACTGTGTTTCTCTGGAGGAAATGAACTCGCCATATCAAGACTCAACACACTTCCTGTCACGGAGGACAGTGGGGAGGTGAGGGTGGGGAGACACGGTGGGACGAGGGGTGAGGCCGGCAGTCGGTCTCTCAGCAGAGCTACTGTGGAAGAGAAGCAAAAAGAAACTGGAAGAGCGAGAGGAGAAGGAACAAAGAGAAAAAGAAGGTGTGGATGAAGGAAGAGAGGCCGAAGAAGAGGAGGCGAGTCTCAGTTTGACAGACGGTAAGAAAACCAAATATTTAAAGGGGGATCTGCGTGATAGTGAGAATAAACAGAGAGAGATCAATCAGACATCCTGAGAGCAAACTGGGGGAGTCTTTGTCTCCTTCCCTTTCAGATGCTCCCTTTGCTTTACACAAATACGTCTTCATATTTTACAGGATATTCTTCTTGTGATTCACATATTTTATTTCTGCTCTATGTGGTGCTCTTATTATTAAAACTCATGAATGGTATTTAAATAAATAATTTATGAATCTGTTAATATTCTAAAGAAGCAGATGAGTTTATTCACAAAGACTTAGCAAGAAATTAATTTATATTTTCCATTCTTGTTCATCAATTTATTATTATTATTAATAATAATTATGAAAATGTGTATAAATAATTCGCAATAATAATAATTGACTATTTTGACTCATTAATTTTTGACTGATGTTGCTGTTATCAGATAGATAGATAGATAGATCAGTATCATCTGCATGTTAACACACCAGAGCAGAAACACTCGACCCGTAATTACCTCTGTTTTGACAGACTCACATCATCATCATCATCATCATCATCATCATCATCATCATCATCAGAGAGTGAGGAATCAGAAATGATGGCGCCTTGGTTCTGCGCTTGCTGGATGATTGCTGTCCTGTTGGGACACATATCTGCTGAGCCGGAATCACCGCCGGACTACGTCATCCACAACACCCCCGCCAGCTTCGAGCAGGCCATGCAGGAGTGTTCCCCCGGCGTCCTCACCTCCCTCTCCACCGAGCACCAACTCACCGACGTCCTCGGGCTCGTCTCGACCTCACTGTCACCTCAAAATCAGACGGAATTCAACTTCTGGGTCGGCCTGAAGAAAGCGAAGAATGAGTGCGTGGTTCCCACGCTGGCGCTGAAAGGATTCCGGTGGGTGGAGGACGGCAGTGAAGCGGCGGAGGTGAGCCGCTGGGTTGAAGAACCAAAGCCCACCTGCATAACAGTTCGATGTGCGGCACTGAATGGGGAGTTAACCGGGTCGACGGTGACCAGGTGGGGTCTGAGCTCTGTCACCTGTAAGAGCCGGTACCAGTTCATCTGTAAGCTGAGAGGCGCTCAGTTGAACCCAACAAAAGGAGCAACGTCACCGCCTGAACCTCGGACCGCTGCACCTGAACCTCGACCCGCTGTACCTGAACCTCGACCTGCTGTACCTGAACCTCGACCCGCTGCGCCTGAACCTCGGACCGCTGCACCTGAACCTCGACCCGCTGCACCTGAACCTCGACCCGCTGCACCTGAACCTCGACCCGCTGCACCTGAACCTCGGACCGCTGCACCTGAACCTCACCCCGCTGTACCTGAACCTTGGACGGCTGCACCTGAACCTCGGACCGCTGCACCTGAACCTCACCCCGCTGTACCTGAACCTTGGACGGCTGCACCTGAACCTCGGACCGCTGCACCTGAACCTCGGACCGCTGCACCTGAACCTCACCCCGCTGTACCTGAACCTCACCCCGCTGTACCTGAACCACATAACGTGAACCCTGAACCTGAACGTCCTACCAGGGAACCAGCAACAAACACAGAGACGACGCTTGAAACCGGACCTGATGCTGATCACGGTCCCGGGCCAGCCGAGAGGTCGGACTCATGCAAACGCCCCAGCATCACTGATGCCCGCTCCCTCAGCCTGGACCCCAGCAACAGCAGCAGCATCCAGGTGGAGTGCTGGTCCTCCGCCCAGGTGGAGCTCCGCTGCTGGGGCCGCCCTGCCGTGTGGAGGCTGCTGGACGACTCCCCGGCCAACCTCACCGCCGTCTGCCAGCCGTGTGACGTCGGCTTTCAGAAAAGCATTGATGGGAACTGCGAGGACATCAATGAGTGCAGCGGGGGCGGAGCCTTCTGCAGGCAGACCTGCCTCAACACCGTGGGCTCCTTCAGGTGCGTCTGCTCTGACGACAACGGGACGCACCACGACGAGTACTCGCCGGCGTGTATGGACGCTCCGGCGACAGGTGACATCACCTGGATGACAGACGTCATGACCTTGGTGCTGATCGCAGTGGCGGCGCTGGTGGTTCTGGTGGTGGTTCTGGTGGTGGTCGTGAGGTGCTGCTTCATAAGGCGGTCAAAGAAACGCGCAATGAAGAAGGCGGAGAAGATGGCAATGACGAGCAAAGACGACAAGGATTCCTTTGAGAAGGCGGCGATATGAGAGCAGACCCGAGTGGAACGTCACGTTCTAACAAGGTTCTCACGTGTCCCTCATCGCCTTCCGTAGAATGTACCTGGAGACAAGTGGAGGTACTTCCTGCTTCTAAAGAACGTGAGATGAGGATTAAATATGTTTCTACCATCAAAACACCGATGAACCGTCGCTGTCGTCCACCAGGACGGTTCTGGTACTCGTCTTGGTCACGTGACCTTTTCATCTGTTTTTATTAATGAATCAAAATGAATTATGACTGACCGGTGACATTATGCCCAGGACGTCTAGTGGTCTTATTATAGTTATACTAGTTTTTATGTAAATGACATTAACAGTTTATTAAAGTAATATAATAATTATGCTGTCTTTGACTCTTCATCTTAAAAGTCTAATCGAGTAAACATTTAATATTCCATCTGTTGTTTCTGCTCCTGTTTGAGTTTTAAAATGTTTTTTAATCTGAAATTCATCTCACTTTACCTGTAATAGAGTCATTATGTTGAGTTTGTGACACAAATTGAAAATGTTTGAATAAATGTTTACAGATTTAATTTAAAAATCAGGAAGCCGAAATCCTTCGTAATATGACCAAAACATCAAAGTCTTCGTCTAACAATACTTTTGTGTTCCAAACTTTGTAAAACGATATTTTCTCACCTTCCAGTTCTTCTGCTACTCTTGCTCGACTTATTGATTTGCTTTGCTTTTGTTTTAATTTACTCAAGTTCCCGACTAAAGGGGCGTGGCAATTTAATCAATATAATGAACATGAATCAATGTGAGTGTGGATCAAGCAGCCCCCCCCCCCCCTCTGTCTCTCAGCGGATCATTTGAGGAGAAGCCGCAGCAGCAGCAGCTGATTCCGATCGGCGGAGTTTGAAGCCAAACGGTCCCGATTCACGGGCTGCACCTTTCTGATGGGTCTGCATGGAGTTGCGTTCCAGGTGATGAAACTTTGTCACCTATTCTCTAATAACAGTAAAACATTTACGAAGGTGTAGCTGGGTCAACACACCTTTTTATTTCCGGGTTTAAAAGGGGCGTGGCGGCACGTTTGCTCCATGGAATGTGGGATTTTAAATAAAACAATGAACTGTTGTTGTTGTTGTTGTTGATTTGTAATTAATATCGTCTTTACTGTCATTCTTATTGTATGAACTCCAGTGTCTGAACGCGTTAAAGCCTTTTAGTCACTCAGCCAATCAGAGAAAGGGGCGGGAGTATCATAGGTGCGGACGAGACGCTGATTGGCTGCAGTGATTGTGCGGACAAGACGCTGATTGGCTGCAGTGATTGTAGGACAAGACGCTGATTGGCTGCAGTGATTGTAGGACTTTTGAAGCGTAATAAAAGGCTGGAATGTTGTTCTGTGTTATTCTTCGTGTTTTATGAGTCCCAAATGATAAAAGCCGTCTTTTCTCACCCCATCTTTACATTTCCTCGTGAATGTTGTCAGTGTCTTTAGAGGTGGGACATGTTTTGTTTGTTTTTTTGCTTGGTTTTGGTGAATGAAAAGAAACACGATGACAAATGAAATACAATCAATCAGTTATTGATGTTAATATTTCTACATTCTTTTATGCTGCATGCGATGATCTCATATGTGGTTTAACACAGAAATTATTTTTCATGTAATCTAATTACAGACATTAGGTCGCCATTTCCTGTAAAGCTCTTCATTCATTTGATCACGTGGCCTCCCTTTGGTTTGACAGTAATCAGATTACTTAGACGAACATTTAGGCGCATGCCGAACCAGAACTTTTATCAGAACCAAACTCTGAAAATGGGGTTTCTGCTGCGGTTCTGTTGGTTCTATCTCCATCTTGTGGCAACAGAGAAAAGGTGGAACAGCGTGATCAGCAGCTTGTGGATTCTGGGTAACGTAGTCTTACCGTAGGAAGCTCTTAACCAGGAAATGAGAGACTGGCTGAATTTAGAGGGCTGCAGAAATCAGGCGTCCTGGATCAGCTGGAGGACACGTGATCTACTTTTCCACCAAGTTTAAAATCTGTCAAAGAAAAAGCTCCATCTGTCATCGCGGACTGAAATTGATGTCATTAAAGGAACCAGCAGGGGGCAGCATCCACATATGAACAGAACCGGACTGAGCCGTTTGAAGAAAAAACAGCAAATCACTAAAGACACAAATTATTCACACTTTACATCTGATTCATTTCAAAGAGCCAGCCAGGTGACGATTCGGACAGTTGGTTTGTGGGTACTGTAGTCACGACTAGACCGTCAGGGTGATGTCACAAGTCATCTGATTTGACACCGACGTTCAAATCAAACTCTTCCAAAGAATTTGACCTTCAGGTAAACTCACCTGTCTTCTGTTCTGGAAATACTTCACTGAAACAGAGTTGAGAAGTTCACACAATGTTAATGAGCGGTTGAAACATATTGAGTGTGCGTGTGTGTGCGTGTGCGTGTGCGTGTGTATCCCGTTTCCTCCTCCTGAACGGCGTCATGTCTTCTAACATCTTTGTTTCTTAACTGTTCTGAAAGATTCCGATGGATTTGGATGACAGTTCAATGAAGTTGATTACATTGTGACGCGGCTGCAAGATTCTGATCTGATTAAATTAATTCTGGGTTTTCGGGATCATAAACGTTTGGAGCTGGTATCACTTCCTGTGGCCGGAGGCCGACCTGAGTGACGCCATGCCACGGTGATGACGTCACCCCGGTGAGCTCCGCCCTGCCTGAGTGTTGATGGAGGTCGCAGAGGAGTGTTTCCTGTTGAGGCTGCGAGTTGAGGCGAGTTCTGCGGAGGCCGGTACCGGGCGGCGTGGAGCCTGTCAGTCTGCGGGAGGAGGTCATGGACAGGTGACAGGTGAGTCATCCTCTGGAGTAACCGCGTAATTATTACCGAGGAGCTTTTAGCGTGAAGGGCGCAGGATTTATAGTTTGAAAGCCTGAAACTCGCAGTGAGGTCATACCGGAACCGGGACGACGTTCAGGTTCTCAGTCTCAGCTCTCTGTGTTTGCTTCTGGGCTCATGGAGGGACGAGGTGAAGCCTCTGGACCAGGACCGGGTCCAACTGGACCCGATCCACCACAGATAGTGAATGTGGGCCTGCTTGGATCCAGAACTCTGCTCTGATCTCTGGCCTGTGAGCACCAAGGCTCCTTAAGCCCGAAAAAGTCAACAGTTCCAAAATGAAGCTCTTAATCCCGGCCTAACTGGGGCCTAACTCCACATCCACGGTCCATCTGGTTCTGAAATGTGCTGCAAAGCACTTGTTCCAGAACTTTTCGTTGGGACTTTTGCCTCCGGGCTGAATTGACCCAGATAGATTTTGCTGTTTGAATAAATAAATGTCTCTGGATGATCTTTGATGGGATTAGAGGTGGATGTTGGGTCTGAGCTCTGAGGTGCTACTGAACAATTACATCACTTTTATTATAAAAACTACAAAAACTTCTTCTTCCGGCCGGATGGAGACTAAACCCGAGCTACCTCTGAGGCTTCGTTAAAATACAAAATACAATAAAATAAATACTGAAGTTAAATAACTTGTAGTTGTTCATCATCTGTTGGAAACACCTTCGGGACATCGAGTGCGCGCGCGCGTGGAGGAGGAGATCAGACCTGGAGGGTTGGACCTGAAGGAGGAGGAGGACGCGTCAGTCCCCAGGTCATCGTCACCGCCTCCTCATTAAGGCGCAGCCTCGCTCCGCTCCGCTCCTCCTGACCCGGCTCGACGCGGCTCTCTTCTGAACCAGGGACGGGACCAGCAGAACGGGACCGGGACCTGCAGGATCCGGCTGCGGGCTCTCGTCATGCTCGGCACGGTGAAGATGGAAGGACACGAAGCCCCGGACTGGAGCGGATACTACAGCGAGGAGGTCGGTCACACTGCGATCCGGGTCTCACCGATCCGGATCAGGTCCAGATTAATCCACGTTTAAACGGACACTTCTGGGAAGTCTTCTCTTAAATTGAGTTTCTGAGGCGCGTCTGTCGCACTTTATTCTAAATGACAAAAGTTTACTGACGTCTCGCTCCGTGAATGTTCATTTATTAGTTTATTGTACAGCGCGTTTAAAAAAGCAACGAGATGCAAATCAAATGTATTTAAATATCAGGATTATTGACAGGAGAGAAAGAACTACGAATGAAACGAGTTTATTGAGCCGCAGAGCGTCATAATAAACGTCTTTTATTTTACTGTAATCTAATTAAAATGAGAATTTTACAATCAGAATTTTTTTTAATATTCAGTGTTTATTTCTGATTTTAATTGAATCGATGGAACCGAATTTCGGCCCGGGATGGATCAATTAAACTTTTAAGTTTAAGGCTTTTATCTTTTTGTATTAAAATAAAATAAAAAAGAACGAAAGATGAACGTTACTATATATTACTAATATTAATCTGGCGGATTATAAACGTCTGAAGAGATTCAGGTCAAATTCAAGATGATTTCATATCAAAAAAAATAAAAAAATATATATAAATAAAAATCTTAAATAATAAAGAGATGATTGTCTGTGTCACTGAAGTTTTTATTTTAGTTACATCTAACATTAGAGGTAAAAATTAATAAATCCGGAGAAGTTAAATTCCAATCGGCTTCTTATTAAACTATCAAATATCTACTGTTTATTTTATTTTTGTTCAAAAGAATTCATAAAATCAAAAATTATCTTAAACGTTCTTGTTTATGAAGCAGCTTTATGAAACATTATTTATGCTTATAGTCCAGAAATGATAATGAATGTGTTATTTTATATATTTATACTTTACTTCTAATTATTTTAGTTCGTTTGAGAAGAAAAAGTCACGATGAAATAGAAAAAACTGTCACAGGCTGAAAAGATGATCCGTAGATATTAACATTTAATTATTAGTTATTATTAGTTGGAGCGGAGTCTGGGCTTCCCTGCTTGGGCTGCTGCCCCGCGACCCGGCCCGGATAAGCGGATGAAGATGGATGGATTTGTCGGATTTCAATGGATTCACATATTTTGATGTTTTAATTTAAATGTTTAACGGTGTGAAAAATCTCCTGAAGCAATAAAATAAAAGCAGTCTGAATAATCCTAATAAAATAAAGTGCAGAGAATTTAGAGATTTTCTGCGGAACATTTTTAACCAGTTTATTTACTGGTGTGAGTGGACCCGGACTGGGTTTAATCTCATATGATGAATTCATATCTGGTTCTACGCTCTAAATATTCTTGTCCAAATATATTACTGGTTCTGTTGTATTTGGTCCACACCTGACTGCTTTTGGTTTTAGAGACTTTGACTTGCTCCAATCTGATTTTACTGGTCCTGGTTCTACTGGGTACGCCCAGATTTTCGTCTGAACTCTGTCTTTGATCATGTTTCAAATCTGGTGCCGCTGGTTTTGGTTTAATTGTTTACATTCCTGCAGAACCAGTACATGAATACCAGAATCTTCTACTGGTTCTCTGTTCTAACGGTCTCATCTGGTTCTAATCGGCTGCATCCCAACAATCAAAAGTCTTGATCTTGTTTTATTATGGTCTGGCCTAAAAGGTTCTGGTTCTGGTATGGTATGAGTTTCTCTGTGGGTTGGTGGGTTCTGGTCTAGCTGCTCTGGTCTCTCTACAGTCGTGCTCTCCAATGGTGGGGTTGAATACAGTGGTTCTGGTTCTGGTCCAACCTCTTCTTGATTAATTGGTTCCTGGTTCTGGTCTAACATTCTCTGGTCTCCCTGCAGATGTACTCTCCGATGGCAGGCGGTGGGATGGGTTCTGGTCTCGGCTCCATGTCGGGCTACATGTCCAGCAGCGGGACCACATCGGGCTCCTTCAACATGTCGTACAGTGGGACCGGTCTGAGCCCGGCCCATGTGGGGGGGATGGGTACCTCTGCTCCAGCTGCCATGTCAGGACTTGGTGGGGGTGTGGCCTCAATGGGCGGGGCTCTGAGCCCGTCCAGTATGAGCTCGGTGTCTGCCCAACAGGCCTCAATGGGTCTGAACCCATACGGGGGCATGAGTCCCACCATGAGCCCCAGCATGGCGTACGGCGGCGGCGGCGGGCTGAACCGTGGGCGCGACAACAAGGCGTTCAGACGGAGCTACCCGCATGCCAAGCCGCCCTACTCCTACATCTCACTGATCACCATGGCGATACAACAGGCGCCCAGCAAGATGCTGACGCTGAGCGAGATCTACCAGTGGATCATGGACCTGTTCCCGTACTACCGGCAGAACCAGCAGCGGTGGCAGAACTCCATCCGCCACTCGCTGTCCTTCAACGACTGCTTCGTCAAGGTGTCCCGCCTGCCGGACAAGCCGGGGAAGGGCTCGTACTGGACCCTGCACCCGGACTCGGGCAACATGTTCGAAAACGGCTGCTACCTGCGCCGCCAGAAGAGGTTCAAGTGCGATAAGAAGATGTCGCCGAAGTCTGACTGCAGGAAGGAGCAAGGGGGAGGAGCGTCCCCTTCCGAGGACTCCATGAAGCCTCCGGGACTCCTGGACGCCTCCAGCCAGGCCACTTTGCCTCCAGGTCTGGACCTGAGGGGAGGCGTCGGCGGAGCGTCGGACCTGAAGGTGTCTGGTTCCCAGCTCTTGTCCTCCCTGTCTTTACCCCCCCACTCCATGGCGCACGAGTCCCAGCTGCACCTCAAAGGAGACCCACACTACTCTTTCAACCACCCGTTCTCCATCAATAACTTGATGTCTTCTTCAGAGCAGCAGCACAAACTGGACCTGAAGGCCTACGAGGCGCTGCAGTACTCGTCCTACGGTGCTGGGGGGGCGTCCGGCCTCGGAGGGAGGACCATTGACTCTCTAGAGGCCTCCTACTACCAGGGAGTGTACCCCAGACCACTCCTGAACACGTCGTAGTATACCCAGTGCACTTCCTGTTCGTGCTCTCTGCATGCAGCCGCCCTGGACTTCCTGTCTGACGGTGAAGCCGCTGATTCGGATCCCCTCTGGACTGGACTCCTGCACTGTGACCCCACCAGGACACAAATATACCCTTGAGCCCCCTAAAACCGATCCCAGGTCTGTGTTCTCCTTTTACACACAGAATCCGTCTCAAATAAAATTCCTGTTTTAAAGACGGGAAGGTTTCAGGCTGGGACATCCGGCAAACTCGGGATCAGAGCAGGATCACCAGTCAGAACCAGAGTCGAGGAGCTCGGTCCAGTCACGTCCGGTTCTGGTTCCCACGCGACATTTTTAATAACTGTACGATTTGATGACTTTTATGTACATTTTATTTAAAACTTCATCAATAATTTGTCTCATCTTTGGACTCCACCGGGTCTGAAGCTAGAACCTTCTTACACTTTAAAAAACAGAGCAGCTAAAATAAATTAAACAAACAATGATCTGTCTGCAACAAAAATATTTTAGAACTCTTATAAGTAGATATTTTGTCGGGCCTCGAGAAATGATTGACAGACCTACAGATACCTGATGAGGCCCGGAACGTGTAAAGGACACTAAACTCCAACTACCATCATGCATTGCACACTTAAGATGCGTTCAGTTGTTTACTCCTGCAGTACCGTTTCT
Organism: Brachionichthys hirsutus; assembly: GCF_040956055.1. Classification (NCBI taxonomy): domain Eukaryota; kingdom Metazoa; phylum Chordata; class Actinopteri; order Lophiiformes; family Brachionichthyidae; genus Brachionichthys; species Brachionichthys hirsutus. Next base: position 852,690 of record NC_090914.1, read on the forward strand.
AGAATCCTTCAAATTTGATCAGGCCGAGTTCTGAAAGAATTTTTTAGTTTGTTTTAAATAATAATTTCTTGACAATTCAAAATGATGTCCAATCAGATTGATTAGCTCATATTTGATCATTTTAAAGGCATAAAGACAACAAATTCTTGTAGAAGTGACAATTAAATTGGAGAAAACTTGTAATTTTTCTCATTTCAAATTTGGAACAACTAATAAAAAAATCTAAATCGACTTGAATTGAATATTTCAGGAGTTGTTTCACTCTTTATTTTTTCTATTTGAGTTTCAGTCTGTGAAGATTGTCCTGGACATGATGGCTGCTGTGGTTGTCACGGCGACAGATTAATAGTTATAATTCCAGTATTTTGATCAGAAATTTGAGGAGGGGTTTATTTCTCCCACGACCTCGTCTGCCTCGCCGCTGACCTCCAGAAGGGGCGCGACCTTTGGAGGGAGAATCCCCCCCCCCCCCCCCAGACACCAGAGGCTTTTGATTTAAAGGTTCAGTTCACACAAATGACACCCCCCCCCCCCCCCCATGTTTGTCGATGCGTTTATCTCGGTAAATGTCCTGATCACTTTCTCACAGTTTGATATTTTGTCTGCTAAAACGATAAAACGAATCAAATCTATTGATGTGAGCTGATTATTGATTCTCAGGAACGTTTCTGACGATTCTTTTCATGTTGGTTCTGAAACTATTTTGTCACTTTGAGATAAATAATTCATCTGTCTTAAAAACCTTTTTATTTTGTTGCAAGAACCGGATTTGATCCAAATTATTGACATTTTTTGTGAGAATGAAGAAAAAGACAGTCATTGTGACTTTAATTCTTGGCTCATGAAAAGGTTTATAAAATTAAATTCAGTGATTTCAGAAACATTGAACCGGTTCTCAGTCACGTCAAACTGGTCCTGCCATTAGTACCACTTAGAACAGACCAGAATAACTAGTCTGTCTGCTTTAACTGGTGTGTCTGGTTCTTTATTTGCCCGAAGTTTAACTGATTCGGGTTCATGGCTATGAAAAAAATAAAAATAAAATGGTCAGAAATGAGAAAAAGAACCTAAAACCTCATTGTTGTTTATTTGACTAAAGTCACATCTGAATGTCTTCTGTGGTTAAATCTGAGTCACACCCAAATCACCGTTACACTTTATATAAACATTTATTTAGTTTCCTCCTAAAAACTGACAGAGAATTCACCCCACATCACACTTCCCTGTTGGGAAGCCCTAATAATAATAATAATAATAATAATAAAATAATTCATTAAAATCAGCAAAGTCCCAGTTTTGTTGGTTTTAATAGAGGATCTTTGCTGGACCGCTCACTCTGTGTGTCAAAGGAGAAACCGTTTCCCGTCTGTTAACATCCTCTCTGTGTTTGTATCGCCATCACTGATTATTGATTATTGATTATTATTACGGTGTGCATGAATGAAGCGGAAGGTCGTTCTTCTGGTTCTTATGGTAAAAACTTTTTACTGAACACTGACCTCCTCCTCGGCCTCTTCGTCATCCTCCCAGGTGCGTGAAGGGCGGAAGAAAGGATGACGGAACGGTGTGTTTCTGCTTTTGATTCTGCTGCATGTTCTTAACTTATTGTCATTTTCAAATAAAACATGGAAACACATCGATTTGGTATCAATTTATTTTTATTGATCACACCTGAAGCTGAAAATGTTCTTTCTGTAAAGTTTGTTCACTTTATATTTTTTACCATTTACAGATTAATTCCTGATTAATCTTCTGACGACTTTATCGTGTAGAACATTAATTAAAGAGCATCGAAACAATATTAAACTAATACTTCATAAAAATCAACTATAAATATTAGTATTTGGAGACAGTTTTAATTTAATTGATTTATTTCATTGTGGTTTTTGTCATTATTGATATTTGTTATATCATTTGTATCAGAGTCGGAAGTAAATCGGAGCTTAGAAATGAAACCCAATGATTATAAATCATAACATGTTGATGTTTGTGTTTATGTTCTAAACACAAACATGTTTATGGTCTTCCTCCTCGCTGCTCGGGTTCGGGTTCGGCCGGCTGCAGCACTCGGCTCGGTCTCGGCTCGGCTCGGCTCCTCCGCCAGGCTGCTGAATAAGCCGAACACCATGACCCTCCTGCGGCGTGAACGCGCCTCAAAGCGCCGCCGCTGTCGCGTCTTTGTGGGCCGTAACCTCCGCCGCCGCTCCGTGAACCTGAACACATCCGAACAGATTTCACTTTGATCTCAAGCTTTTTAACCCATTTTGGCCGCAGAGCCGCAAATGTCTTTAATTATTCTGCAATTATCCGCTAATTAAAAGACACGGAGCCGAGCGGAGCGGCTCCCACACGGGATGTAACACCGGAGCATAAATAGCTCAAGATTCCAAATGTTATTCGTTTTTCCGGATATTACAATTTGTTAAAACAGTTCTGCATTTTTATTCTGGAATGGAAACAAAATCAGAAAATTTATGTTAGTTTCTGCAGAATACCAGATTTATGTTTAATTTAAATTTAATTCAAATTCCGAACGACAACAGGAAACTGTTACATAAAAATTATATCCTTGTTATATTGAATTAATTTCATGTTGCTTCGGTTGGTTCTGCAAGATATGTAAAATTTATAAGGGATTAATAAACAATTTTACTGTTAGAGATGCATTTATAAGTAATTAATAAAAGCGAAGATTAAATCGATCAAATATTTATTACATAATTATTATATAACAATATTTAAAAAAATATGTAATATGTATGTAAAATACATGCAAAATAAAATTAATATTAATTTTCCTCCTGAAATGTGTCTCCTGAAGGCTTTTTATAATTCTCTTGAGATCAAATTCTTTGGTGATGAAGCTGAATATTCAAACGAGAACAATGAGTTTTTATTTTAACGTGATGCGTTCACTGCGGAAAGTTAAACGTGCCGTATGACATTTGATTTGACCTTCATCACTTAACCAAACAGAAGCTTTTATTTTGGAGGAGCCTTTTATCACTGGAGGAAAATTACATTTTATTACAAACTCAAAACACAAAAAGATAGATTCAGCTATTTTCAACTTTTGAAAATAAAGTGTAAAAAATAGCTTGTATATAACACACACACACACACACACACACACACACACACACACACACACACACACCTGCTTACTGTAACTCCCGTATCTCCAGCTTGACCCTCTCATTGTAGCACAACTGGAGCAGGATTATATAAATTCACCCCTGTGAAGCCAAATCTTGTCAAACAAATAATTACTTATGCCAAAAAATATAGATAAATATTTTGAAAACAAAATAATAATTTGCGTAAACAAGCTGAAACTGTCACACGAACAAAGGAATTAACGTAAACAAGACACAGAAAATGTGGGAAGACGATAATTTTTGTGCAAACAAAATGATAACTTGTAGAAAATACAATAATTATCAGCAAGAACAAAACAGAAACAGATCCTGAGATACCAACAAGATGCCAACCTGTGTCAGAAGAGAAGGGAAGATGTAAATATGGTGCAAACAAGATTAGAGACGCAGCAAACGTTATAAGAACTTATGTCAACATGACAGCTTTTATGGACAAGATCGAGATAAATCTACCAAAAAAACATATTAATATAGTTTAAATTAATAGAACAAGATGAAAACTATTTCATGAAGGATCGAGTTAGAGATACTGCATAAAAAATGAAATACACAAAAAATGTACAAACTTATGCAATTAACAAAATATTTGTTAAGAAAAAATGAATATCTGCAGTACAAGATGATCTTTAAAGACTTTAAAAATAGTAAATTATTGTTCGAGATGGATAACATTTATTAGATGGAAGGACTTGATTGGACAGAAGGACTCGTGATGGACAGAGGGACTCGTGATGGACAGAGGGACTCATGTTGGACAGAGGGACTCGTGATGGACAGAGGGACTCATGTTGGACAGAGGGACTCATGCTGGACAGAGGGACTCATGCTGGACAGAAGGACTCGCGTTGGACAGAGGGACTCGTGTTGGACAGAGGGACTCATGTTGGACAGAGGGACTCGTGATGGACAGAGGGACTCATGTTGGACAGAGGGACTCGTGATGGACAGAGGGACTCATGTTGGACAGAGGGACTCGTGATGGACAGAGGGACTCATGTTGGACAGAGGGACTCATGCTGGACAGAGGGACTCATGCTGGACAGAAGGACTCGCGTTGGACAGAGGGACTCGTGTTGGACAGAAGGACTGATCCAGATTTGCTGAGTCATGATTCATGACTTCAAAAACAAACTAAACTAAACTGACACCTGCAGCAAAACATGGTTCCATGACCGTTGCCACCAGGTCAACAAGACATGAATCTGTTACCTTTCAGTTTAAAAAACACATCATTTTAAAGAACATGACCATTGCTGCGTTGTCTTCCTCCCCCTGCCACCCACCCTGCTGTAATACGAGCCATATGTTCCGGCGGGGCGGGGCAGTGCTGCTCGGGGCCCTCCGGCGGCAGCGGCGGGGCCCCTGGCATCATTTGGTTAAAGCCTCCGGCCCCTCTTCTCTCCAATCACGCCTTATGGAGGAAAATGTCCTCCACAATACGGCGGCCCTCGGCCTCTTTCTTCCCCTGCCTTTCATTCCCCCCACTAGAAAGCCAGGAACGGGGGCCCCGGGGCCACTAATGCCTTTTGATGGGGATTGGAATTAATTATCTCCAATAACACAATTGTGCTGGACCAACGAAAAGAGCAAAGAAATCCCCTCCAGAATCAGAAGAAGAAAAGAGGAGCGAGGAGGACGATCAAAGTGGAGAGAGAGAGGGCGAGAGACACCGTGAGACAGAGGCAGAGAGAGCGAGCAGCTGCCTTCCCATTAAAAATGATAGGGAGGAAGTTTATTAGAGCTTTGTGTGGTGGTGAGATGCTCGGGGCGGGAGTGGGGGGGGGGGGGGGGGGGTCAATGGCAGACCTTCTTCTGCTCCTTCTTGGAATGATGAAATCAGTTGGTTTGATGACATCACAGATAAACCTTTGATCTTTCTCTGATGCTGAATAAATAAAAGTGATCAGGTTTAAATTCTCTGTCCTGTGTTGTGTGTGTTTCTGTATGTATCTCAGTTCCTATCAGCTATTGATAGGATATTGATCAATGAGTCAAACACGTGGAGGAGGGACATGATTGGTCCGTAGCTCAAGCATCAACCTGATTGGATGGTACATTTATGGTTATAGATAATTCAACAATTTAAATGATCTCTCGCTCTCTCTCTCTCTTACACACACACACACACACACAGTCAGAAGTTGGAGCTCCAACAAACTGAGTCTTTCTTCAGAACAAGCAGATTAACGGAGGCAGGATTAAAACCAGGACACCCAAGTCGACCACAAGTGGTCCACCGTAACCATGGTAACCAGCCAGCAGTGGGAGGGGGGGCAGAACAAACACATATATGTGTAAAACCTACATACGGGAAGAAACCAAAGTGTCTCATAAGTAAGTAAAATCTTTATAAAGTCCCAAATAAAAAAAAAAGATGAAATCAATTTGTCCTTTAAAACACTTTTAATGTAGGGAATAAATACATTTATTTGATATCTATATTGTAAATAAACAAATGAATTTCAGTAAAACTCATCTCATTTAAAGCCAGTACACAAAGAATGAACTGATGAGGTTGTGATAATGTGATTGTAATTTTAAACTCAGATTCATCGTAAATCATTCATGAATTCAACAGCAGCAGCATTTCAGAGAAAGACGTGTGTGTGTGTGTGTGTGTGTGCGTGCTGCAGCAGAGGTCGACCAATCAGTGAGCTCCTCCTCATGTTTGGACAGTGTTAGTATGCAGAGTAGTGTGTGTGTGTGTGTGTGCATCTGTATGTGTGTGTGAATATAAAGTGACTTTTTCCAGAAACAGCAGTCCGCGGTGACGGTTCCGTGTCGTTTACCTGTATTTCTGTTCTCACCTGGGCGGCGCTCCTTTGCTTTCTGTCTTTTGTTTGTTAATGTGGTGAAAATGTGCAGCAGTCATTGATGCTTTAAAATACTACCTGCGTCCCCGAGGGGCGTTTTTATTTTAATCTCACCCTACAACCATGGCAGGAGGAGGAACGAGGAGGAAGGAGGGGGGAGGAGCCGAAATAACGAAGCAAAAGTTAAATGAAGTTTTTAGGGAACATGAAGTCAGGGCGGCTTCCTCACATTTGTCGCTACAATCATCTGAAATTAATTTGAGCAAAATTTCATCTTAAAACAGGAGACTTAAAAAGATGAACCTTAGATCAACAGATGAACTAAGAGGCAGACGGATCTTCAATTAGAGACGGAAAGAGGAGGAGGAGGAAGAGGAGGAACCTTTAAATGCATCACTGGACCCAAAATGAACTTCTGAATCATCGCTGCTGTGACACAGAGTAAAAGCTGTTCAGGGGATAATTAGATCTTTAATTGAAACTTTGTTTTGAAAAGAAATCTCCACATTATTCCAACATCTCATTAAAAAAAAACGGAATATTCTCAACAGAAACTTTAAATTAAACTACAATAAACACCAATCGGGTCAGGTAAATTATTTAGTACCATTATATTTGATGCAACCAAATAAAGAACAACATGATACAATCACATTCACCGAAAATATGAAAGGATGCAGAATAGATAGAAATCAAAAGATACATGATTGTACCGAGACGGAATAAACATTGAGAAAGTGTAGAAACAGGAATAAAAAAAGTGAAGAAACATGAATAAAAAAGTGTAGAAGCAGGAATAAAAAAAGTGTAGAAACATGAATAAAAAAGTGTAGAAACATGAATAAAAAAAGTGTAGAAACAGGAATAAAAAAGTGTCAAAACAGGAATAAAAAAGTGTAGAAACATGAATAAAAAAGTGTAGAAACAGGAATAAAAAAGTGTCAAAACAGGAATAAAAAAGTGTAGAAACATGAATAAAAAAGTGTAGAAACAGGAATAAAAAAGTGTCAAAACAGGAATAAAAAAGTGTAGAAACATGAATAAAAAAGTGTAGAAACATGAATAAAAAAGTGTCAAAACAGGAATAAAAAAGTGTAGAAACATGAATAAAAAAGTGTAGAAACATGAATAAAAAAGTGTAGAAACATGAATAAAAAAGTGTCAAAACAGGAATAAAAAAGTGTAGAAACATGAATAAAAAAGTGTAGAAACAGGAATAAAACCAGCTTTATTCAAGGAAAAATAGATGAGTGCTTCAAACTGAGATCAGATGACGGCTCGGAGGCTTCCCGCCCCGACCTTCTTCCTCAAAACCTCGACCAGACGCTCCAACCTGATGACGACACACAGAAACCGTCAAAGCCGAGCAGGAGGATCCGTCCTGCTCGGGTACTGGATCATCCGACGATAAAAGGTGTGCTTAGTAATCAGGATAACTAATTAGTTTCTGGCTGCAGGGGAAACTAGATTTCCACTGACCAGGCTTTTCCCTTTCTACCAACGACGTCCGACTAGAAGAGGGAATATTAACAACCTGAGGAGCAGCAGGAAACTGAGATGAAGCTCAAATGATGGAGGGAGGAGTTGGGAAACTGACCCTGGATGACTTTCCAACACACATCGATCGCTCGCTCAGTTTCTCTCTCTCTACAAACCAAATTAAACTTCTCGCCTCCAATAACCAGCAGATTTCTATCCCCCCCCCCTCCGGAGAGCAAATATTCTTCTCTTCACTATTCAGAAACTTGGGAGGCTCTTCAGAGCCGGCTCCCCCCCCCCCCCCCCGCTGGCAGCCAAATTAGAGCCGCAGGTTTGAGCCCGGAGGACGGCGCCGCGACGCAGACGGACGACTTAAGCTGTTTTCATCATGAGTCTCATCCCTTCATCTTCACACTGATGAGATGAGAAGCAGCAGAAGAAGAAGTCACGCTACTCAGCGTCCGACCATCATCCCGTACGAGTCACAATCTGAAGGATTAATTCTTCCTGATCAATTCCGCGGCAGAGACACTCACAGCGACGTCGGCTGAATACGAATCATCCAACGAAATCTAGTCCCACGCGCTTTAGTGTCTGATGGTCGGTGCCCAGTGTGTCTCACGCACACACACACACACACGCACACAATCAGCACAAGCCATTGAATATATTTGTGTTGTCATGACGACTGCAGCAGAAACAAAACAAGGACGGAGGTGTTGTGTATTAAAAGGTAGACTCTGACCTGCGGACTCTCTCGCCGGCGTCTTGCTCCGCCTCCTGACTGCGCTGAAGCTCCGCCTCCATGCTTTGCTTCTCCTTTGACAGCTGCTGAAGCTGCACCAGAAGGGGCGTGGTCTGATCCGCTGGAGCGACGCCGTCGCTTGGCAATGAGGGAGGAGTGGCGAGGAGTTTCTGGGAGCTGAAGAGAGGAGGAGGGGAAGTTTGGAAGTTTCATCAAAGTCTTCAAAGGAATAAGCCCAAAAATAAAAATGTTATTGTATGCTAGCATGTTGCATGGCTAATGTGGCTCCTCGCACTCCGATGCGACGTTCCAGCTCAACCCGACCTGTTCCCGGCAGCTGATGGTTAATCAATCAGCTGTGATATTGATAGCTGAAGCCTGGTTTCAGGTTAATTAAAGGTAAACAGCTGATGGACGCAGAAGACAGGACGAAGGACAAACGTCCCCGTTCAGAGGAGATTACTCCTTTTCTCCGCTGCTTTCCTTTTGACATTTTAAGAAAAGTCGATGATCTTCTGCTCTCAGACTAGACAGTAGGTTTCCATGGTTACCATCGGGGTTTTAACTGCAACCACTGAGCTCCTGAACCAACAAGCAGAGGGTCAGAGGTCAAAGGTGGGTCAGTCCTGCTCCTGACCCGCATCCAATGAAGATTTAGTGAAACGTATGTTTGATGTCTGACCCCCAGCTGTCGACCAAAGGAGATCCAGACGGAGATGAGTGGAGATCCGCCCGAGTCGGGGACCAGATCAGCTGAGACCCGGCACAGAGGGCTCCGGGAGATCCCTGAACCTCTGGAATGTGTTGACATGGATTGATGTTTGGACTCGGGACCAGTCAGTCTCATAAAGGTGCAGCTGCAGACCCAAAGTAAGCCGACTCCCCCCCCCTCCCTCCTGATAGCTGCATGGGCATGGTGTGATGGAGTAAGGAGACTACGGTGCAGCGCTTACACCTCCTTCACCGGTTCTCCTCCTAAGCCTCTGGGAATCATCAGTGAGAGCAGAGATGCTGTTAATTAAAGGGTTACCAGTTTAATATCGGCCTCCTTATCTCCTGCTAATGTTCATTATGCTCCATTTATTTCACTCTGAAAAAGAGGACTTTCAAAACTCAGTTAAATACAAAGAAACTCAAAGAAGTTTTTCTGTGAAATGAAGAGAACTACTGAAAAAAAAAGACGTTTCTATTTCCCTGGAAACACTGAAATAAACCCGATATTGCAGCACGCCCCCCCACCTGGTGATCCCCTCTCCCTCCCCGGCGTCCGTGCAGGCGTCCAGCCTCAATCCTGATGATGTATGGAGAGTCACAGTTTGGACAGCGTGGACAAACAGCACGGCGTCCTGCATTACTCGCCAGCTTCACTCTGCTGCTCGACAAACTGTCGTGTTTCTGTCTATTGTCCCAACACACATTCCTGTCCACCTGGAGGGGGACATCGTCCCCGAACCTTTGACTGGTCCTGCTCTAAGACACCGAACAGCGCCTGATTTCTGCCACCGTCGTGCGTAAAACTGAATCGAGTCTTTATGAAGGCGTCTAATTAACGACGCTGTTGGTGTCCTTCGTGGGTCGCTAACGGCAGATAGTAAAGGAGGAGATAAGACAGACAAGTCTCACCTGTGATTGGTTCGCAGCACCTGTAGCTCCGCCTCCAGCTGCACCCTGCTCTCCAGAGTTCCGCCTCTCTCTTTCTGAAGCCTCAGCAGCGTCTCCTGATTGGATGAATTGTGACATTTAGCTCGTTTCGATCCGCGTCAGCAGCGTTTAAGTGATGATGATGATGATGAAGGACCTCAGAGCAGACCGGTTATCAGTTGATGTTGATGTGCAGAAAGGTTTAATTACCAAACTGTGTGGTTTCAGATCTGTTTGAATGAAGGATTAATTAACTAAATGATTATCTAATTAACAAACACGAGAGTCAAATTGATTTATGATGAGGATTTTCATAATGTAACATTCATCTAATGATCAATTCATGACTTCCCTCGATCCTCTCCTGTCTCTGCTCCTTCCATCAGCTCCTCACCACCTTTAAATATCTTCATCTCCTATCTGCACCTAAACTCTTCATCACTGATCACCGCCTATCGCTGAACCTCCCATCACTTCCTGTACCTTTATGTCTTGTCCACCCCCCTTATCTCCTAACATCCATCAGCTGTCTCCTCATCTCCTGTCTCATCAAGACCTATCACCTCCCATCTCCGCACCTCCTACCCCCCCTACCTCACTGCGTCTCTGGTCAAACAGTGTGGAGGTCGACTCCGGCAGGGATTACAGACCCGATCCTGACCTCCTCCTCCTCCTCTATGCTAATTAAAGCACTCAAGGTCTGCGAGTTTAAAGTGAGACATCAAAGAGAACCCAAACCCGGAGAGTCAATATGTGTCTTCCCCAGCCGGGCCGGAGGAGACTCTTCAAAAGAGCCGCACGATTTATTAATCAGAATAATTTCCAAATGAGATCAGTAAGCAGGAGCGATGCCGAGCTGACCTTTAACATGAGGAGTTAAGGTCAATGAAAGAGGAGGAGGAGGAGAAACATAATCCGCCTTCCAGGACATCTAAAATCACCTCCAGAAGCACGATGTGCGATGATGTCATCTTTTGTTGTGTTGTTTCACGCTAAACCAAACAACAGCATCAAGCAGACCGCCTGCTGGCGTTCAGGAAGCACAGAGGCATGATGGGTAATACAACTACATGTGTGACAATGTGTACCCCACAACACAACATCCCATTTTAAACAGGGGGCTCATGGGGGGGTAGCAGGAGATGAGGGGAACCTTTAATTAGCATAGGAACCGGATAATGGGGAGGAGCTACTCCGACCTTTAACATGAGGAGTTAAAGGGACAGTTCACAACAATCAGCCCCCAAATTCAGCCCCCCCGGTCAGCAGCTTGAAGCCGGTGTGTCAGATCAGATCTGTATTTATGCTTCAGGCAGCAGGAATATCACTTATGTTTTGTATTTATAGACTTTTATTGTGAAATTATGTGGACTACAAACAGGAAACAGGCTGTCCTTCATGTGGACTACAAGTCCCAGTGTGACGTTCTGGATTACAAAGTTAGGTTCAAAGTTCTGGTTTTAAGTTATCGCATGGTTTAAAGTCTGGTTTTACATTCTAGTGATTATTCTTGGGGTCTAAAGCTCTGGTCTAAAACTGTGGTTTTACATTCTCGTCTACTCTTGTGGTTTAAAGCTCTCAGTTAAAGCTCTGTTTTACAGCTCTGGTCTAAAACTGTGGTTTTACATTCTCGTCTACTCTTGTGGTTTAAAGCTCTCAGTTAAAGCTCTGTTTTACAGCTCTGGTCTAAAACTGTGGTTTTACATTCTCGTCTACTCTTGTGGTTTAAAGCTCTCAGTTAAAGCTCTGTTTTACAGCTCTGGTCTAAAACTGTGGTTTTACATTCTCGTCTACTCTTGTGGTTTAAAGCTCTCAGTTAAAGCTCTGTTTTCCAGCTCTGGTCTAAAACTGTGGTTTTACATTCTCGTCTACTCTTGTGGTTTAAAGCTCTGACTCAAGGCTCTAGTTGCTGGTCGATGCTTGCCATTTTCTGGCGACTCACTGACAGTCTGTCGGTTAATTTAACAGCAGCTGCTGGTTTTTCCATTGGAAATTAAAAACCTCTCCAGGCTCTAATCCCGCTGGAGCCCTCCAGCCTAATTAACAGATTTTGTGGTGAAAAAAAAAAACTCGAATGCTACATTAATAACAACATTTAATATATTTCTGCAGAAGAAAACAAGCAGAGCTGCAGGACAGGAAGGACACAACAGATTCTAGTCTGGATTCTGATGATCCGACACCAGGATGAACAAGACGACTAACCCTGACCCGGTACGTTTGAAACCTGCCTATCTTACTAACTCCACTCTACACACCACTGCGCTACCCGTTAACCCTAAACCGCACCTGACCCTTTCATACAAACTCCAACAACACTTGCAGCAGGTGAAGCAGCACCAGAAACCCACGGGCCGCTTCTACAGGACGGTCCTTCACGGAAGAAAAGGAATCTCCTTCCCACCCCACAGGAACATATTCAGAATGGGTCCACACACACACACACACACACACACACACACACACACACACACACACACAGGCCCAGTTTGAATAACAAGTTGTTGGCAAACAAGCTACGGTGTCTCCACGGTAGGTCGTCATGACGACGGAAGAGCCGTCCCATCGTGATTGTTCAACACGGAGACCACCGGTTAATAAGCAAACGAGCCAGAGATATAGTGTGTGTGCGTGTGTGTGCGTGTGTGTGTGCGCGTGTGTGCGCTTACCTCAGCCTTCCGTTGCTCTCTCTCCTGAACCAGATCCTGTTCCAGCCGTTTACACTGCAAAGAGAGGCAATCGGAATTTATTGATCCTTTCAATTGATGACTAAAAGTAAATTGAATATTTATTTACCAGTTTGTTTCTGTATAAATAATGTCATGAATTTGTTTCTGTTCTCACGGCATGAATGTTAGGAATAAAACAAAAATCAGACAATTCTGAGAAGTGTCTTCGGATCTTCTCGGATTGATCGTCTCCAGGCCGATCCGAGTCAGTGACAGTCGTTGGTATTCTGTCCTTCTAAGGAGTCTGGCCCATCCAGGTGAGCTTTAATAATCTGTAATAACCCGTAATAATCTGTAATTACCTGATATTAACTCAATAAAAAGAAGCAGCAGCTGTCATATGAGACTCGGATGGCGAGAGAGAAAGAGAGAGAGACAGGTAGAGAGAGGCAGAGAGTGGCTGCGAGCTCTCAGGAAGGCGCCTCCCCCACTTTTCTAATATTTCCCAGAAGTCCTGGCTGCGGCGGGGAAGATAATCCCTGGGAGATGAGGAGAGGGAGTGAGGGATTGGTGAGCGGCAGGAGGGAGGAGAGGAATCCTCCAGCATGGAGTGTTCTCTCTCTTCTTCTTCTCCTCGGAGGATTACAGCGGCATTTGAAACATATTTCGGCGCGCTGTAGCGGCGAAGCAAAGGCGGATTAAGGTGTTACCATGGAGGGGTGGTGTTAACACTGAGGGGCGGGGTGTTAAAAGATGGCGGCGCAGAGATATTGACAGGGTTAGCGGCAATAGGCCGGGTGATTCGGAGGCGAGACCAACACAGAAAGGAGGTTTATGAGGTTAACGGAGGCAGGCGGGGCGGTACCAGAACAAATACCACGTCATCACTTCCACTAAACAAGAAATGTGAATGTACCACTACCTTTGTAGAAGTAGAACTTCCTCCATAAAAGTACCACTTCTCCCGTACAAGTACCACATCCTGACCAAAAGTACTTCAGCGCTACTACTAACACAGTAAAATGACTCTTTATTCCATCCCTCCTCCGCTTCCTTGGTGACTGTTTCCATGGTTTCCACCATACAGTGGTGCTGCTGCTGCAGTTTGGTTACCATGGTAACACTTTACCATTTATCTGGCATCAGTTAAAGGTGGTGCTTCTGAGCCACCACCTGACATGCTGGGATCTCTGCCCCTCCCTCACTTGTCTTGCCCCTCGGTCGGCCTCCTTCACCCTCCGTCTGTCATCCCTCCATCAGTCAGCCTTCTCACCCCCCCCCCCCCCCCCCCCCGCCCCACCGGATCCTCCCACAGAGAGCGATGTTTGGATCAAGATAAATTACAGGGAAGAAATCCAGCACTCTGCAGGTTTTGGTAATAAACTCGGAGCTGAACTTTGATAATCGTCAGCCTCCAGAGGAACGACAGAACAAAGGGAATATTTTCCTTCATCAATCATCTCCACTTATTGAATATTGATTGACACTTCCTCCCATCAGTGGTCTCAGATTTAAACCAGAAAAGAGTCTTCTTAGTCCAGGAACGAATGAATGTAAGAATAAAAACAGACAGAGAGAGGGGCTCTGAGTCTATAATGATGTCATAGTTCATGTGACGGAGCCTCTGTGATGTCATACCAGGGACAGGATGAGGCTGTTCTCTGACTTAAATGTCTGAGATCATCAACACTCCTCCGTCTCCATAAGCAAATACTGAGCAGAGATTACATTCAAACATCACACACATACAGGCTGCGCTGTCCTCACTCACGCACGCACGCACACACGCACGCACGCACGCACACACACACACACACACACACCTGAGGAGACAAACAGGTGTATAAACAGCGAGCGTTCAGCAAACACCGGCTCCACGTCAGCTTCGTCAGGTCGTCTCAATCTGACTGTCAATATTTGTCTCACCGCCGTTTTGTTTTCACACCATTCAAAATATTCATGTTCAGATTTAAACTGCAAATATTTGAGGTTTGGGCTGCCGGGGCCTCCGTAACCCGGACGACGCTCGGCGCCGCCCCCAGCGTCACGCTGCGCAGCAAGAACCGGGTTAAACAGATGGCTTAGAGGTGGTGTCAGCTGCAGTCAGACCGAACTCAGACAGGAAGCAGAAAACTAAAACTCGAGTGAGACCAGACAACGTGCAGACAAGAGGAATCCAATCCTCAGAACCTCACAGCCGAGATGATTGTCAAGTTTTAAAAAGCTGATGTGTTGTTGTTTTTATGTCTTAAAATAAACGCCTTTCTAACTTTTCAAACCTGGACTTTGAATGACTTTGAGTCATCGGGTCACCTTTCCTTGCAGAGCTGACTTTGGGCAGGAGGCGGGGTTTACCCCAGACACATCGCCAGGTCATCACATTCACATACAGGTAAGGACTCTCACCTTGATTGCAGAGCTGTCTCGCTCCTCCATCACAGCCTTCATCTCCTGAGCCGTGATGTCATTTTGCCGTTGCCTTGCCAACCGCAGATGCTGAACCAGAACCGAACCCAACTGTTCCATCTCCTGGACATCAGCGTTGGAAATGCTCTGAAGGAGCTCATCAACATCCTGAGTGACGACAAACACACGGGGGAAGATCAGGGCAAACACAAACCATTATAATTTACAATGGCTGCGTTCACATGGACACATTTAATCGGATTAAAAGCCTGATCTGAATAAAAACGCTTCGTGTACACAGCCCGACTCGGAATAGTCTGACCCGATCAAGATTTTATTCCGATTGATAATCCGATCAGGGCGCATGAAAACACTTCTTCTGTTATTCCCGGAAGCTCGTTTAAGCAGAGCGAGCGAAAGACAGAACATGTCAATATCTGAGACAAACACGTTGCCAGAGACATTAAAGGAGGAAACTAACAGCGCAAACGGGAAAAATGCGCCAAATAACGCTGACGTTTCCAGCAGAAAGGGGCGGGGCCATGCTACGGCTTCTTCTTCTATTATTTCCGGTATATTTGGTAAAATTGCGCATGTCAAAATAATTTACTCCGATCTAAAGTGTGACGCATGAACACGCAAATCCTAATCAGATCAATATGTTTAGTGTCCATGAACACCGTGCATCTGATCACAATTTTAATCCAAACACTGATCGGATTAAATAGATTTTTTCCATGTAAACGCAGCCAATGACAATACTGTCGGTCTCATTATTATTGCTAGTAGTATTACTAGTAGTAGTACACTGAAGATGTGGTGAGTGTTTTTACCAAATCAGAGTCCTCAATGGGAATATTCTCCAACCTGAAGAGAGACAGAAATTCTGGATTACGAGGAGATTATTAGGTGTTTACCTGTCGAGTCTTTCGGTGTGAACCGACAGAGCTCATACCTGTTTTTATCGGTGGGGTATTGGGGTTAGTTTTTGCTTGGGGGCCCACCGGTAGTTTCATCCTAGCCACCCCCTCCCCAGTGTGGCAGCGCAGACAAAATTAAAGCTGGACCTCTGCAGCAGCCTGCTAAATGACCTGAGCGCTGCAATGGCAGCGGATGAGCAGTAATTTCGTCCTGCCCTCCCTGAAGTCCAACTGAAAACTCGCCATCATTTCAAAAATGATGGTAAAGCTGCAAGGGCGTCAGCCGGGCAGATCCAGGAGATTCTTCCACCATGATGGTGGACACGGCGCTGGTAACTAGCTGCTCCTCTGCCGCTCCTCCTGGGAAGCTCTTTTCATTTATCCTGCCGCTGTTTTTCTGTAATAAACTGTAATAAGGTGGCCAAGGCAGCGCCACTCTGCAGGGAACAGCGGGTAATGAAAGACCGGCCGCCTCCAATAAAGCTCCTCTAACACCCTGCTTACAGCCCATCCAGCCTGGCTCAGCTCAGCCGACATCTACATTTAAGATCCGCGGCAAAGTCCCACCGACAAACTTTTGTCTTCACCATGAATATATGCAGAGACATGACTTTTTTTTTTTACTTAACTTATATAAAACAGATTCTTTACATTGGCCAAAGAGAAGACAAACAAACCGCAGTCTGCTCGGTTCCTTCCAGCTTCGGATTGTCTGCACACAGAGACAGAACGCTGTGGAACGCCACAGAGGAGGTTCCCAAACGGAGAACGGCGTTCCCTCCCGTGTCCGGGGGGGGGATAACCCGATGGGCAACAAGGTGACGCAACTTAAACTGGAAGGAGCAAATATTCCTAAAAAAAACGACAGTCTATTTAAATTAATGCCATCCAGAAGTTAACAAAAGAAAAATCTAGGGATTAAACGAGGATGGAACCGATGGTCCGAGACGTATTCTGAGCCATAAAGTGATTTGGAATGAATCGCTTTCATGAAAGAAGTTGATCGTAAACGAGAGAGCTTTCATTTTAGCAGTTTGTTGAATGCAGTTTCGCATTATTCATAAACACACACACTGTTTAGCATGAAACACACTAAAACACACACATTTACAGAGGTATTACAGGCCGCCTCTTCCCATTAAGAAAACACACACACAGAGTAACACACTCGCAGTCCTGGCAGATGGAACATGCTCCTCCATATTCTGTCCCTCATAAAGAGGATTGTGGCCTCCAATATCAATTACCCTCTCATCTTGGGGGGGCGGGGGGGTGGAAAACAGGGAGGTAATTAGATTTTCTAGTGTATTTGGAGGCTCCTCGAAGAGAACGAGAGCTCGTTTCACAGCTCTTAACTAGACTGAGGAGGTGAATAATGAAGGAGGAGAAATATAAAGGAGAAACTAAGTTAAAGAGCCTGTTGGAGTCAGTTTATCCTCAGAGGAGGGCGCTTTTAATGTCATTATCTATGATAAAGAGCTATATAATTAGCTTTTAATGCAGGCACCTCTCGTGTGTGTGTGTGTGTGTGTGTGTGTGTGCGTGTGCATGCGTACTCCAAGGCCTGCTGTATTTGGCGGCTGCGAATCAGAGCCTCGTCTCTCTCCTCATTGGCCAGCAGGAGCCGTGACATCAGAGCTTGGTCTCTGTGCTTCTGCGCCGCCAACACCTCCTCCAACAGAGCTGAGGTGACAAGGAGAGAAGAGGAGGAGGAGATATTAGTTCCAGAGTGAATTTAGTAGAAACATCAATCTGCTTCTATCGCTCCTCAGACTGATCATCCAATCAGAGCAGAGCGTGTGTGTGTGTGTGTGTGTGTGTGTGCTGTGGTCGATATGTAATAATGAAGAAATGACCCGCAGCTCTGAATCTGAGGCAACAACACCTTTCTCTTCAGCGTCATGGTAACATGCTCAACATGTTTGTTTTGATGTTTGAAGTCGGATTTCTGCCGCAACAAAACAATTTTATTGGTATTTAAAAAATACTAATAAAACGTTTCTGCATCTTCTAAATCGTTATAGTTCAATCGTTTTAAAAAAGCAGGGAGGAGGCTTTTTGTTTCAGTCATAATCCTGTTGGATGACACACACACGCACGCACACACACACACAGAGTCCAACATACACCTCCCTCTCCTCTCCCTCCTCACCTGCAGGTCTCTCCCAGTCTTGGGCCTCCCTCTGTTCCTCCCTCAGCTCCTCCTCCACCTCCCTCTTCTGCAGCTCCTTCTCTTTCTGGACCAGCTGATCCAGCAGCTGGAACACAGGCAGGGGTTTCCACACAGCGCACGTATGTAAATGATGTTCACTGCCTGCTTTCCAAATCATCTGAACGTATGTCACATGTTTCACGACTGTGCGTACTACTGTGCGTACTACTGTGTGTACTACTGTGTGCACAGTGTGTATTCTGTGGACCTTCTTGTTGACGTCTCTCAGAGCGTCGAGTTCTTTCAGCAGAAGCGAGATGTTTTTGTCTCGATCAAAACTCTGTCCTCGAGTGGAAGTGGCGGCCGGACCGAAGGCGGCCTCCTGCTGAGAGCTGGAGGAGACGCGTTTGGGTCAAAAGGAGTTCCGTCTGACATCCTGATCGCTTCTCTCGAGAATATGTCGGGGAAAATACATTGTAAGGGGAAAACTGGACAAAGATGGGGAAGATGAACAGAAGCGCCACTGTTGGAGATTTAAGGAGACAAGGGAGGGAAACCGAGATTTAAAGGGCCGGCGTGTAAAAGAAGCGACGACTGACCTACACATAGATGCGTGAAGACGAAAATGATTTAGAAAAGTTATGAAAATCAGAGCCAAGATCATCTCCGAAGCTGTGCAGAGCAGGTCAGCCAGTGGTCGGCATGGCTGCGATCGGTCAGGAGCGCGCTGACATCATCTCAGGGTACTTCATTACAGTTTCACCTGCGTGTACTGAAGCCAGGTGTTTTTAACCTCGCATTATCAGATGTCAGGCGGTGAGATGAGGCAGCAGGTTACGAGGCGTTGCTTTAATCAGAACCGACTCGTGTAATTCTCTCATATTACCTTAAAGGTCAGGCTGCTTCTTAGCGCAATAAAGCAGGTAAATAAGACACGGTCTTCTGTGATTGACTGTTTCTGACTTTATTATATCAGCTGCTTCTAATCAACTTTTGTCTCTTCCCGCCATCTTTCCCCGTCTATTTCCGTCTCCCTCTAACGCTTCACTAACCAAATCAAATATAAATCTAATAGGTCACATTTCAAGCGGTGATGCAGCTCAAACTGCTCCGCAAATTTCATTTGAATAAAATGCATCCTAAAGGCAAAAGAAGAAGCACACGGAGTTAAAAGAATCTAAAAGATGAAGCGTAATGAAAAGCAAGGGGCTTGAATAAACCTCTGTGCTGGGGAGACGCCGTCCCCGCGGTCATCGTCTGAGGGAACAGCACAGGTGGTCTCACCTGTCAAGAGTGCCGACCAGTCGTCTTCTGAAGGCGGGACTACCAGGACCTCTGGAGCCTCCTCCTCCATCAGAGCCGTGGAGACGGCCCTCCGTCTGAGGAGAAGGTTCTCTGCTGGTGGAAAGGTCCATCTGCACCTCCCCTCCTCCTCTCAGAGACCTGGGGGTCAACAGAGAGACAGGAGACACGGACCTCCTGTGGGACAAGGGTGAGACAGGGGACACGGACCTCCTGTGGGTCAGAGGGGAGGAGCAGATCGGAGGTTCCTGGAGGTGCTGAGGAGCTGAAGGGAGACAAACAAAAGCAAACATGAATCGTTGGCGGACGATGGGAGCGTTTTGCAGCATATGATGTCATCAACGTGCTGCAGAGATGATTTCCTGCTTCCTTCCTGTCATCTCTTTCTGTGGAGTTTTGATCACACTGCCAACTACTGGCCTGACA
>NC_090914.1:872500-889500 GCF_040956055.1 Brachionichthys hirsutus
CAAAAATACAGTCATCTTTAGTGATCAATACTCAATCGGGGCTTCACGGGACATTGATCTTGAGGTGACTTCCTGCGCACCTTGTCTTTGAACAGAGGCTCCATGTCAGCTGGACAAACCGGGTTCAGATGACTGCAGAACCAAAGGAACGAGGACGACCATCAGCGTGCAAAATAAAGACATTCAAGACACTTCCTGTCTCGCTCTGCACGGCTCACCTGAGGATGTCGTGGATGCAGCTCTGACAGAAACGATGCCCGCACTCGGTTTGGCGTGGCTGACACAGGACCAGCCTGCAGGCCTCGCAGCAGTATTTGGCTTCCGGAGTTTCTACAAAGTGATCTCTGAATCCTCCATGAAGGGGCAGGAAGCCTGCAGGGACACCTGAAGGACAGGAACACACCTGGGCTCACTCTACCGGAGCGCAGACGCAGGTCGCACCTGTCCAGACAGGGGCTTTTAAACCGAGACTGCAAACAACCAGGGGAAATTACAATGACGCCAAGTGGACGTTTGAAGAACTGCAGTGAGGGGCATTCGTTCAGAAGACAGAAGCATCTTTATCGTTCATGTTTGACAGCATTAAAACACTCGAGCCGTGCTTACCTGGTGAAGCTGTGAGGTCGCTGGGAGGCCAGGGATTGGCTGGGCGGTGAGAGTGCGATGTGATGGGAGGGACCGCAGACAGCGGCGTGGCTAGGGAGGGCGCCACCTGCTGAAGAGGAATCTGCACCTCCCTCCCGTCAGCACTCCTTCCTGCTGACATGACCTGAGAGCAGGCGGGGGGGGGGGGGGGTAAATTTAAAATGACAAATGACATAAACCTTCCAGCATCTCTCTCTCCTTTCAAATCCTTTCCATCCGTCCGTGATTCTTCACGTCAGCGGTTTGTCTGACAGAAGACGAAAAGTTCTGGCTTGAACCGGGTCCAGAGACTTTAACTGTAAAAGCTTTCTATTTAAGCAGAAGCATCCTTTTCGTCTGAACGAAGCGAATCGCTGGGAAGGAGGACAAAATGTACACTTGTGACGCGTGACCTTCAGCATGAAGACAGAATCACACAAACAAATCACTCTCTATCACAGCTCAGTGATGGGGATGCTAGGGGCTTTTCCACACACACACACGCACTGACAACTTCCTGAATGTGACATCATCTCAGACTGAAAACCGAGTCTCAGTTCCAGAACTTCAAAATAAAAGTGCTGAGTAGTTTAATGAAGACAAACGATGACGATGAAAATAGGTCTCAAATATGTCCAAATACACAATCAATGGTAAACTTCAGTTACGTGTTGCTCTTTGGAAGAGTTTTGTAAGTGAAATAGAACAACGAGTTCCTGCAGTGTTTGCTATCGATTGAAGTTGGACATGCAGAGGAAAGACGCGATCAACGAACGGCATCATGAGGGAGCTGTCAGAGCTGCAGGAACAGAAACCCCCACCCACGAGGGGGGGGGGGGGGGGGTGTCCTTCAGGACAGAACAGCTGATGCGCCAGCGCCAAAAGAGAAACCGGAAGGTTTGAAACATTCGGGGTTTATTTTTAAATGTTTGGTTTTCGTGCTCCGAGGAGCAGACAGCTGTAAAACCAGACCAGCGCCAAAGGTCGCCATGACGATCCCTCTTCACCCACCAATCAGACGGGTCTCCTCACCTGTGCATCGTTTTCTTTACCTGTCTGTCTCTCTGACTACAGCCCCATAGGTCCTAGCTGGTCTTTCTCGTCGGCCATCTGTCTCTCTCTCCCTCCCAGGTTTAGGGTCAGGTAACGTAGTCCAGGTGATCTGCTCACACCCCTCTTCATATCTGACTCGTACACCTGCCCCGCCCCCCAAAAGCGCTCTACAGTCAGAATTTGGTTTGTCCCTTCTGGGTTACCGTAGAAACCTGATGCTCCGCTGCAGACGTTCTGTGGTAACAGAAACACAATCCTGACCTTCAGGTGACAACAAAAACGTTATTACTATTCTATTCACTAATTCAGACAATCTTCAGCAACCTCCAACCTACAAACCATCAACCGAGCATCGAAATCGTTGTCTTTTTATTTCATTTTCATTTAACACATCGATTAAATGCTGCAGCTGCAGCTTTCTGACATTCTGTGAACTACAACATGAATTGTTTAATCCGGATTAGATCCAGCAATATGGATATCTTCTGTTCACACGTGAATCTCTTTTTTTACATGTTCTTGTGTTGTGTTGTTGTTTTGCACAACGTTGTCGATGAAATGAAAGCTGCGAGTGCGTCTTCACCACTGACTGAGACCTGCTGCAGGTTTCCTGTCGTGTTTTTCAAGCGTTTAGTGATAAGCCGTGAGCAGAGTGGGTCAGAAGTGGGTGGATTTCATCTCGCAGGCTCAGTTTAACATTTTTACACCAAGAGAAGAAATTGTAAAGACGGACGTGAAAAAATATCTTTAAGACTGAAATACTTGGGAAAGTTTCACCAGACAAATAAAAAGAAGTGTTAAAACGAAGTAATTTAAAAATAAAATAAAATAACTGAGAAACATTTAAATTGATTTTACAACAAAGAGAGGACAAAAATAAATCTCCTTCCAGCATCCATCCTGGACATTTTTTAATTCCACTCATCTTCACTTATTCTCTGCGATTGATTAATCGGGCCTGTCTCCGTGCGATTTAAACATCTTTTTCGCGTTTAACGGCGCTGTTCTAAATGTACTGATCAATAATCGCTGGTGTGTGTTCTGCTCTGGTTCTCCTGACTGCTCGCTTGGATCCGAACCGAACTCTGATGTAAACAGACTGGTCTCGCTGCTCATGCTAAGAGACACCTAGCATCTTTAGCTTCTCGTTTCTCTGCTGTCTGATCAATGAAGATCATTTCAATTTAAACACACACACGCACACGCGCACGCACAACACGCACGCAGCTAGCCGTAGCATCTGTTGTCGTTCACTCCGTTAGGTCGTGCTAAAGCACGCACGCGTCTGTTCTCCTGTGCTACCAGGTTCTGCTGGGGTTCTGTGCGACTCACATGAATCTCCTCCACAGGCCACAGCTCCGGGGCTCCGCGGCTCCGCGGCTCGGCGCTCTCTCTCTCAGGGATTCAAACTGTCAACCTGCCGCTACCTCGGACCGCCCGGGCCTCAGGAGGACTCCTCATGGTCCGGGATCGGGTTGGGGGTCCTGCGTGATTTCCAGATTCTGTCGGTCCTCATAAGTGAGTGCTTGTGTGAGAGCAAGAAGACACTGGGATCCAGTTCTGAGATCCAACGGGGAACACTGGAAACCCCCTCCGCTGCTTCCGCCCAGGAAATCCCCCAGCTGCCCAGGAGAGCGCCGGCCACTGGGGGCGCTGTTTCCCGCTGACACGCACCGGCGACCGAGGAGAGGAAGTCGGCCGCCAGGGGGCGCTGTTTCCCGCTGAGACGCACCGGCGACCGAGGAGAGAAAGTCGGCCGCCAGGGGGCGCTGTTGTCGCATTCCGTGTTAGTTCATGCTTTGCTGCAAAATCTGCGGGTTATTGATTATGGGAAAACAATTACACCTTATCGACCCATCTGCTGGGTAAAACAGAGAAAATAATCTTTATTTTAAACGATGCCGTAAGGCTCTTCAGTGTTTTTAACGAGTAATATTCATACCCTGCTTACGGAAGTACAGTAATAAAACTCGACAATGAGTTCTCCTTTTCAAACAGTAAATAAATGAAGATGTTTTTGTTTTGTAATGTAATTGTCTGCAGGTAAAAATTCAGGACTTCAACAGCACAGAAAGACTCCTTCCTGGACTCTGTCGTCAGTGAATGCTTTATTTACAGTAACAACTTTATTCAAGCCTTACAGAAAACAAGATAGAACCTTATGTGGAACGGTCATTCGTGTCTGCACATCAAAGAACTTCTGAAAATCAGTGGTGAATATTGCCAGAAATTTACAGGAGTTCACACTTTCTTACTAAATAAACATTCATATAAATACACCTTTTATAGGTGAACTTCAGCATTTCAGTATCTGCCGAATGGATTCCAATGAAATGTGATGCAGAGGTGCGTCTGAGAACCGGGGGGGTGAGCTGTTAAAGCCCAGCAGGGGGTCAGTCAGTCCAGGACGTCCTCGTGGAGTCCACCCCCGTGGACACTGCTGAGACGGGACCCTTGAGCAAGGCACTGGAGTCTCTGCTTCCTGTTTCTACTTACTGAGTTTAATCTTCCAAATATTAATGATTGAAATAAGAACGTATTGATAATTCGATACAATGTTTGGATGTTCAAAAGTTAATGAACAGAAGAATGAAAAAGAGAGAGGGAGAAGCAGCAGGAAAAAATTCATATATTGATGAACTTTGGTTTTACTATCGCTCCTATTAAGTGTCATAAATATCCCCAAAACAGGATAAAAAGGATGACATCATCAGGACAGGACACGCCTCCTGCATGAATGGCATCACCAACATAGGAGGTTCAATAAAAAAGAAAATATTGCTCAAATATAAATGAAAAAAACTCAAATAGGAAAAAAAACAAATCTCATCCACTCTGACCGTCGGGTCAGGTCCGAATTGTGATTGGTCCAGAGCGAGCAGTGACGATAGACAAAGATAAAAACACACACTGGCTGATAAACTGAGAAAATAAAATAAAATACAATAAGAAAAATAAAAAACACGAAGACATGATAAACCCAGATGAATGAGGTCAGAGGTCGCAGGGCCTTAGGAGGCCTCAGGCTTCTTGGAGTCAACTGGAGAAGACGAGTCCTGCAGCAGAGAGTAGAGTCACGACAGTGTTACAGCGGTGCTGCAATAGAGTCACAATGGAGCTACAATAGAGTCACAATGGAGCTGCAATAGAGTCACAATGGAGCTGCAATAGAGTCATAATGGAGCTGCAATAGAGTCACAATGGAGCTGCAATAGAGTCACAATGGAGCTGCAATAGAGTCACAATGGAGCTGCAATAGAGTCACAATGGAGCTGCAATAGAGTCACAATGGAGCTGCAATAGAGTCACAATGGAGCTGCAATAGAGTCACAATGGAGCTGCAATAGAGTCACAATGGAGCTACAATAGAGTCACAATGGAGCTGCAATAGAGTCACAATGGAGCTGCAATAGAGTCACAATGGAGCTACAATAGAGTCACAATGGAGCTGCAATAGAGTCACAATGGAGCTGCAATAGAGTCACAATGGAGCTGCAATAGAGTCACAATGGAGCTGCAATAGAGTCATGATGGAGCTGCAATAGAGTCACAATGGAGCTACAATAGAGTCACAATGGAGCTGCAATAGAGTCACAATGGAGCTGCAATAGAGTCACAATGGAGCTACAATAGAGTCACAATGGAGCTGCAATAGAGTCACAATGGAGCTGCAATAGAGTCATAATGGAGCTGCAATAGAGTCACAATGGAGCTACAATAGAGTCACAATGGAGCTGCAATAGAGTCACAATGGAGCTGCAATAGAGTCACAATGGAGCTACAATAGAGTCACAATGGAGCTACAATAGAGTCACAATGGAGCTGCAATAGAGTCACAATGGAGCTGCAATAGAGTCACAATGGAGCTGCAATAGAGTCACAAAGGAGCTACAATAGAGTCACAATGGAGCTGCAATAGAGTCACAATGGAGCTGCAATAGAGTCACAATGGAGCTACAATAGAGTCACAACGGAGCTGCAATAGAGTCACAACGGAGCTGCAATAGAATCGCAGTAGAGATCAAATAGAGTAGCAAAGTTATCTTAACGACAGACAGGATTCTGGGATTTGTGGTAAACATAAAAACTTCTCCTTACCTCTTTCGTCTCCTTAGAAGGTGTCTCCTCCTCCTCAGCAGGACACACCTCCATCTTGTCCTCCTCTTCTACTTCCCCCTCTCCTGCCTCCATCCCGTGTTCAGCCTCCCACTCTTGAAGGACCTCGTCCAGATTGAACCTCCGTCTGTAGTTCACCAGAAAGTTCTTCACCTGGACCACCGACTTGTTACCAATCACATCTGAGATTGCCTGGAAGTCCCGCCCATATTTCCTGATGGCTGCAAAGACAGCAGACAATCCGTTGACTGGCGGGTTAATCACAGAAATGCAGGTGAGACGATCCAGGTGTCGGGACGTACCTTGTACAGCGAGCAGCTGCTCCTCTGTGGTCCAACGAGTGTTAAACTTCTGAGTAACCTGAAATCAGAAAATAGCAACACAACGGAGATCAAACAACATCAGACAGTCGCAAACAGCAACCAACCGTCGCTACGCACTGCTGCATCCCGCTGTGTTGCCATAGTTACCTCAGGCTGTCGGAACTCGTCAACTCCTGAGCTGATTTTGTCCTTCAGGCAGCCGTTCGACTGTTTGATGGTCTGAATCTAGAAAAAAGAGACACAGGTGAGGACAGACAGGTGATCAGACAGACAGACAGGTGCTCGGACAGACAGGCGGGTGATCACACCTGTCTCTTGATGGAGACCAGCTGACAGTCCAGTTGTCTGATGAATCCCTGAGGAGTTGAAGACGACAGCGAGACGACGTCCTGCTGATTCAGAAACATTCCTCTGGGAGGACGTTTCTTCAAACGCTGAGACGTCTTACTGCCTGTCTGCAGGTGCACGGAAAGACAGACGGGTCACTGGCATGGCCGCGCAGACAGACCGAATACCACAGACAGGACAGGTGTGTTACCTTCAATCCAATGGTTGGTTTGACCTCTGACCTCTCCGGTCCAGAACGCACCTGAAATGAAATCAAACGAACAAGCAGTCCGTAAACAATAAACAGTCAGCAAACGAGAACGTCGGTCAGCAGTCAGAAGCACTTTACCTCTTTCTTGTCTTCTTTTTTTAGATCCAACTCGGACTCGCTGGGAGGATTTGGGTTTCCACCCACGACTTCCTCGTCACTACAACACATTTAAATTATTCATCTGAACCGACCAATAAGATGACGGGAAACACTGAGCTCACCTTTAAAGCCACCGTACCTGTGCTGTTATCTGTAGTATTGCTACTCGTTACCTGTAATGTTGCGTTACCTGTAGCGCTGCGCTTCCTGTAATGTTGCGTTACCTGTAGCGCTGCGCTACCTGTAATGTTGCGTTACCTGTAGCGCTGCGCTTCCTGTAATGTTGCGTTACCTGTAATGTTGCGTTACCTGTAGCGCTGCGCTACCTGTAATGTTGCGTTACCTGTAGCGCTGCGTTACCTGTAATGTTGCGTTACCTGTAATGTTGCGTTACCTGTAATGTTGCGTTACCTGTAGCGCTGCGCTACCTGTAATGTTGCGCTACCTGTAACGTTGCGTTACCTGTAGCGCTGCGCTACCTGTAATGTTGCGCTACCTGTAATGTTGCGTTACCTGTAGCGCTGCGCTACCTGTAATGTTGCGTTACCTGTAATGTTGCGTTACCTGTAGCGCTGCGCTTCCTGTAATGTTGCGTTACCTGTAATGTTGCGTTACCTGTGTTGTGCTGCGCTACCTGTAATGTTGCGTTACCTGTAGCGCTGCGCTACCTGTAATGTTGCGTTACCTGTGTTGTGCTGCGCGACCTTGCAGCTCACCTGTCACCTCTGTCTCTCTTGTGTTTGCGAGTCTGTCGGTCCATCAAGCTCGTTTTACTGCGACTTTTCTTCCAGGAGTAATAAAAACGAACCAGACTGGCCATCGTTTTATCTGGCAACTACAGTGACAGAGGTTCAAAGATCAACGACCCCGATTGATCAGTGATCAGGATACACATTTATCCCGGTTACGTTTTAACGGTACCATTTGTTGGATGCGGTGGAAGCTCTTTCCGTGGAAACTGAAGGCCTGCTCAAACAGGACTCTGTCCTCCACCGTCCACTCGTCGGGAAACGGAGTGTAGTTGGGTAAGTCTGCCAGGGATTTCTCAACGTTGTGTTTGTGCCAGAAGAGCATCCCAAGAGCCTGAAAACACAGACGCGTACTATGAGAGAGTCTCCCTGAAGTACCAAGTCCAGATAAAGGGACGAACGCTTACCTGCTCCACGTTGTAGCCGTGCTTCTCTTTGGCGATGGTAACGTACTCGTCCACTGGAAGAGAGACAACACTGCAGTCCAACCTGAACGCACTTCACGATCGAATCAATGAAACCAGAGGCGCTTCTTACACTGAGTCTCATTCAGACAGCTGCTGGGGATCCAAACCAACATGCCCAGGTTCTCTCTGGCCTGAGCCGCCTCGGCTACGTCTGACGACACACACACACACACACACACACACACACATAGAATATTTAGTCCATTTCGTCAGCTAAACACAGTATTGATCTACGGAGGTGAGGATAACCGGGGGGGAAAGCACTATGGTACGCTTTAGCATAGCATAGCATATACAGTATATATACACAGAGATTTTTACGTCTGCTTCCAGCGTTTGAGCCGTGGCCTCATAGCTCGGGTTTGTTGTGTGCTTGCACCTGCCTGGGTTCTATCCGGCTGGGTTCTGGTAATATTCTGGACACCACTCATTTATTTAAGAGCAGGAGGACAAAGCAGAAACACAGTTCACCACTTCCTCCCCCAACTCTGCCAGAGCAGTCTGACTGAAACATCTCTTACATTAAAACTCTACAATAATTACAATATTATATTTCCTTAATAAACATATATATTAAAAGGTCACTATTTGATCTATAAGACCAGAATTATACAGAGAACCTATCAAAGCGAAGGCGTTTAGAAGATTCTGCCGCACACTGTCAAATACTTCAATGGTCCTGTTGTTCGAGGCTACACCGAAGCATCTAGGCTACCGGATCCTCGTTCACCCTTACCCGGATCAAAGTCCGGAACCACGGCCTGGTACTGGAGACCCACCCGCATCCCTCCTCCACCTGCACATGCATACAGGCAGCAGAACTCAGAAACAGCACGCAGCAGAACAGACGATGCTCGGCTGGAGGTCGGAGTTCGAGGCTACCCACCATGCTCCTCGTCGCTACTGGAGCCAGAACTTCCTTCTTCCCAGCAGCTGCTTCCATTACCGGACAGGCACTTCGGGCCGGGTTTGGGTGCCGTTCCCTGGACGCTGGTGCCGCTGGCCGCCGGGGCTCTGCCTCTCCGCTTCCCCGGAGCCTCTGAGTTTCTCTCCAGCATCGTCGGCATGCCGAGGGCCCGAACAGCTGGCTGCTAACTCAGGCTAATAGTTAGCTAGCAAGCTAAGCTGCCCTGCTAACAGAGCCGAATGGGCTAATTGGACTCAGACTAAGCTAACTAATCTTGCCCGGCAGCAGCAGGACGTTTCGGTGCGGAATAGAAACCCAGAGGAGGACTTTAGCGCCGCAGCGAAGCTTAAAATAAAAGATCAATGAGCTCTAACAAAAAGATGCTAACAGTTAAACCGAGACTGAAGCGTCACTGTCCGAAAAGTTAAGGAACAAGAACCCGGAACCAGAACGAAGCAGTGAGACCCAGACTGGGACCCAGCGAGACCATCAGAAACCGAAGCACCGACAAGTCCCGAAGTAAACCGATCAGAGACTCCACTCGATGAACCTGATCGATCCGAGCAGGAGCGTGCGTGTGTGTGCGCGTGGTCTCTGCTGCCACTTTAAAACACCAAATACCAGTTCGATCCTATTAAACATTATCGTTAATACACTAATGTCATTAACTATAACATATTAATAATTATAATATTCATTTGAGAAGAAAAATGTCCTGTTTTGATTAATCAATGACATGATTATAATTAATTAAAAGAGTGCATGGGGGGGGGGGGGGGCTGAATGAATGATTTCATTATGTTAATCCAGGAAAACAATGATCCGTTTTAATTAAAGGAGAAAAAGAGCAGATTTTTAATGGGAATTCTAAAATAATTGTCTCATTAATTTAGAAAAACGGGCCCTTTTTCTCAGGTGAAACAATATACTTCAGTAAAATTCAACACAGAAAAAAGACACGACATTTAAAGGGAAAACTGCCCAACTTTATTATTTAAATTTGCACCGATTCTGACTTTCCAGAATAGGAACACAGGAAAGCTTTTTTTTTTCTTTTTTAAATGTAACTATTTTCACAATTACAAATCTATTCTCAGCATTCGGATTTCAGTCACATAATTTCTGAGAAGTCTGAGTTAAATGTCACATTTCTGAGGTGCGTTTTTCTAGTATTTTTGTGCCTCAGAAGTCACGTGTTGTTAATCGGAGACAGAACTGCTCGCTGCTGTTCTTTGGATGCCCTTAAGTCGCTGAAATAAACAGGGAGACCGTTGCCATCTTGCATTCCAACATTATAACACAGCAATAACGGAGCAATGTCAGGAGTAGTGAAGGTATTTTGGCGTTTTTGTAGAATTTCATAATGCAGAGAATAATAAACATTTAATGTAATGTCTCATTTATGAATTTCAAAGTCTTTATTTCATGTTCATGCTCGTTTTTAAATCAATGAAATGTTGATGATGCCTGTTAAAATTAAACTATTCAAGCTGACTGACTGGGGAACGGGACCCGTTTATATATTCTCTAAGCATAAATGCTATGATTCGATTGGTTCTGAATAATAAATACAAAGAAAAGACATGCAGTTGCGACCGGTGGCCAGCAGGGGGAGCGCCTCGTTGTGTTTTAAAGTAACAGCAGGTCGACTGATGGAATTCTTCTGATGATGATGATGCAGGTTAACTAGAAACAGACAAGAAAATGTAATACATATGTAACCGGGAGGCAACGTCACGTGATCAGAGACGAGATGAGTTAATCCATTTTAACATTTTGTTGACCTTCACGTTAAACACGTGCACTTTGATGATAATTTATGTTTGTTCTGGACATAAACAAATTAAAGTTTTTATTTTCATCCTATGGCAGCTCACATTTGAAACGGTTTAGCAGACAGGCCGCCGTCAAGAGTCCAACTTCATATGTTGAAGGTTAAAAAAAGATTTGATGAGGTGAGAATGTGTGAAGCAGCTGCGTCCTCGTGACACGCACGCACATCCGTCATCGATTATGGGTTATCGATATGGATAAGAAGCACAGCGACCCGCTCAGTCTCCGCTGTTGTTTACCCGTTTACCGTCTCCTTTATTTTATCTTCGGCAGTGGCAGTGCGCGCAGTTACGCGCGCTATGTGAGACACTCGATCCGCCTTGCCCCGAGGACCCCCCCCCCACCCCCCCTAAAAACATCCACACATGGAACTGAAACCAGGAGGAGACCAGAGGAGCGGAGAGGAGAGGAGAGGAGAGCGGCGGCAGGAGCAGCTAAAGACGCGGGAGGTGCGCGGAGCGGGGAGGAGGAGAGGGTCGGGTCGGAGGTGGGCGGAGGTGCCATAAAGGTTCGGAGCAGCCGAGGACAGAGGTTGGGTCGAGGGAGGACTCGGAACCAGGATCTGTGGACAGCGCCGGGCTCTGCGCGTCGCCATGCCGTGGCTGGCGTCCTCTCAGCTGGAGTGTCTGTCCTCGTGCGCGTCGCAGCGCCAGTGTGAGCGCACGGTGTTCTCCTTCTACTGCGCGGTGCGTGAGCAGCTGCCGGTCTGGGTGCTGGAGGACATGCGCTGCATGGAGGTCCTCTTCTGGGAGGACGGACACCCGCGGGCCTTCCTCCCGTCCGAAGCGCTGCTGTACGCGCTCGTGCACGACCACCAGGACTACGCGCGGTACCTCCTCAACAGGTACAGGGTGAGCGCCCTCGGCGCGCCGCGGTGCAGCTTCTGCTGCCGCCGCGGCAGCGGCTCGCCGCACCTGGCCGTGGCGGTGCGCTACGACCGCTTGTCCATCCTCGGGATGATGGCGGACGCTCTGAAAGACTCGCAGAGCGCGCTGCGGGACTACCTGGACAGCTGCGGCGGCTGCGCGCACGTGGCGGACGCGGGGAAGACGGCGGTGCAGCTGGCGGTGGAGCTGTCGCGGTCCGACTGTCTGCTGACGCTGCTGGTTCGCGGCGCGCAGCCGGACTGCCTCGACGCCGCGCTGCAGCGGCTCGTGTCCGCCGACGCGGCGGCGCGACGCCACGCGCAGCGCTGCGTCGACTTTCTGCTGCTGTTCCTGCCGAAGCCTCCGGTGCCGCGCCGCCTGCACGACGACCCGCGGCGCTGGCAGAGCCTGCTGGGAGATGAAGTGTTCAGCTGGCTGTGCGGGCTGGCCCCGCCCACGCTCCTGCTGCAGGCGCTCCGGTGTTTGGCCCGGACCGGCCCGGACCGGATCGCCGCGCTGCCGGACTTCCTGCAGCGACTGCTGTGATTGGACGATGTAAACAAAACAATGTTTTATATCAGCATCAATACTGCTGAGTCAGGTGGAGATTAAATTAGGAGATTAACGGTGGGTTTACGTCCAGCCTGAGCCACAAACACACAATCAGCTGATCTAATTATCTCCAGAACAAAGTCCATGTCTTTGAATTAGTCCACTAGAGACCCGGACTGTGGACCCCCCCATAAGACGCAGACATGATCCAAAGCATTCTTCAGGTAAATCTTTCAGTCGAGCACGCAGGCAGGTCGTGGTGCGGCCAGAGAGGACCTAGATTCTGACCTTTCCCCTCACGTTGAGCATCTTTTTCTCATATACAGAACAAGTTGGATTCAAACAACGTTTGTCAGATAATTCAGCGTCTGCTCGGCCAATAGCAGCGGCAGTAGAACCCTCCACCTGGAGACCAAGGGTTAAAATGAACTGACAGTTACAGCTGATGTTTGACGTGCAGCTTCGTTCAAATGTCCTTGATCGTATTGATCATCCGTGACTCGGATTGCACATTACAGCAGTGATCGAAGGCATCGAATTACAGATGAGCCAATCCTATCCCTCTCTGATTGGATTCCAGCCGTCAAATCGATTGTAAATAAAAAATATTGGCTGAAAAGCAAAGTTGTAAATACTTTGAGCGGCAGTGTAGTCGTCTTTTCAGACTGCACGCGGCCATGAATTCATTTACCGAGGCATTCGTGAATGTGTGATCAATAAATATGTTAAATGACCAGTGTCTTTCATTTCAAAATAAAAGCATCATTTGCATAACAGATTACGGTAAGGAACGATGTTGAACAGCATCAGGATTTAAACATGAGAACATTAGGACTGTTGATTATTAATAATAGTACATAGAGAGTAACTCGTGTGTGTGTGTGTGTGTGTGTGTGTGTGTGTGTGTGAGTGTGAGAACAGATGAAGGGGTCCGGAAGCTATTGAAATCAAGCGGCATTCTCCTCAGACAGACAGGCGTTCTCCTCAGACAGACAGGTGTTCTCCTCAGACAGACAGGCGTTCTCCTCAGACAGACAGGCGTTCTCCTCAGACAGACAGGTGTTCCCCTCAGACAGACAGGCGTTCTCCTCAGACAGACAGGTGTTCTCCTCAGACAGACAGGCGTTCCCCTCAGACAGACAGGCGTTCTCCTCAGACAGACAGGCGTTCTCCTCAGACAGACAGGTGTTCCCCTCAGACAGACAGGCGTTCTCCTCAGACAGACAGGTGTTTACCCACCTGGCACCAGCTCCCAGTCCGTCCCGATGGGTCCTCACAAAGACCGTCCCTCTGTTGTCCACCGCCCAGAGGAGACGGTCATTCGGGCTTGTCTGAACGCTGACCAGCTGCACTCCTATTGGCTGATAACCTGATGTCAGAGTGGCCTCTATCGGGGATGTTACCTGTACAGGTGGTTCGATGTGGATCCAGGCTGGGGTTCAGCGGTCGGGTGCCGACTCTGCAGTAAACGACTCCTCAACTGTCCACGGCCCAGACGTTCTGACTGCCACAGCTCACGCTGACCAGACGGACACTTCCTGTACCGCACAGGAAGTTCATGTTTATGATTGGAGCTGTGGCGGTTCCAGCCGGATCCAGTTACGGAACGGATTCCGGGTCCGTTTGTTTCAGGAAGAAACGACTCAATGACCTCATAGCGGTCGCATCAATGCTGCCGCTGGATGAGGAACACAATGGCCGAACGATGACATCACTGTGAGATCTGACACGCAGACTGACCTGAGATCAGATTGAAGCTGAAGGTTTAGCAACAAGGAACCTTTATCGTGCTGACATCACTCACAGGCGTGTAAACAGAATTGATGACGTCATGGAAAGTTTCAAAAAGTGCTGAGACAGACAGACAGACAGATGGAGGGAGAGACAGTCATGTGGTATCTGATAGTGAGAAGGGCAGGAGGACTAAAAACAGAACTGACCCACCAGTCAGGTTACAGTATGACGTACACACACACACACACACACACACTTCTTACTTACAGACCTGTTGCACAACCTCCACTTGTCAAAGTGATGTACAAACACAGCTGAGTGTGTGTGTGTGTGTGTGTGTGTGTGTGTGTCATTTGACACCAACACACACACCAGACCCAGCAACTCATGAAAGGTCATCTTGATACATTTTGCTTGTATTAGAGAATCTTAAAATAGTTCAGACTGTTCCAGGACGGGTTTCATCCGGATCCGGCTGAGAAAGTAAATCCGGTCCGGGATCTTTCTGGAAACAAACAACGGATTGTGAAAGCTTTTAATGAAACCTACAAACCTCCAAGGCCGTCCTCCTTATGGTTACCAAGGAGACACTCGTAAGCAACTTATTTGATGAGGTACTTGTTTGCGTCTTGTGGTTGAAGTAACATGAATGTACTAATAAAACATCAGGTACACATTTGAGATGCACGACCCCACCCGGTGTCCAGGCTCAGGTACGCGCCGAGCTGGCTGAGGTCCAGCGAGGAGGGAGACAGCGACCCCGCAGGGCATCACGGCAGGCAGACAGGTGAGTCAGCTCCACCTGGGCAGACAGGTAAAACACAGGTACAGAGCAGATGAAGGGGTCCGGAAGCTATTAAAATCAATTCCCAGTCGAC
Organism: Brachionichthys hirsutus; assembly: GCF_040956055.1. Classification (NCBI taxonomy): domain Eukaryota; kingdom Metazoa; phylum Chordata; class Actinopteri; order Lophiiformes; family Brachionichthyidae; genus Brachionichthys; species Brachionichthys hirsutus. The sequence continues at coordinate 887,300 of NC_090914.1, forward strand.
GGTGAGAGCAGATCGTGTGATGCATGGTGATATAATATCAGTATGTCCTCTCAGGTAAGACTAACGTGCACTTATCTCGACTAGTTAAACCCGTCTAGAGTTAGTCTGGTTAAAAATGGCTGTTTGTCTTCTTGTTTACTGTCTTAAATCCCCAAAATGTTTTGTGAATAGTCCATGACTCTGAGCACTTCTCTGTTTTCGAGTCGCGCAGAGCAACTGGGAAGAAGCAAAAAAAAGGGGGTTCGGGTTAGAGAAAAGAGAAAGAGATAACTTCAGAGGTTTCCTGCGCAGAATTCATTCCTGAAATGAAAGATTCAAACACCGGCCCTGTGATTGGGTGACAGTGTTGTTGCCGTGCGTGTGACTAAATTCACTCATGCAAATAGGATAACATCAATGGCAGTTTGTGTGCCACATTCCTCGTGTTACTGACTCGGGAAAATCTCCTCTCCCTCGTTTGGAGATTAAATCTCCACAGTGTTGGAATGCCTGCAGGACAGAAGGTGAGTGCGCCCTCTTGACTCTCCGCTGCGCCTCCTGCTGGATGACCCTAAACGCTACACAGAAAACCACATGTGGGTGTGCTCTCACATTCTGCCCTTGATTTCTGCCCTCGATGGAGGACACGGACGTGCACATTTCACATTCCCCGCTGCGTCACGCAGCGCCACACTGTGGAAGCATCCTGAACAGGACGGGCCGCTCTCACTCCCGATTGAGTTTGGGAAAAGGTTCATATCAGACAAAAAAAAAAAAAACAGGCGTGTTACGCTGCTGAAAATAAATGTCTTTGTCTGTGCATGGTGAGAATCACGCAGTGATTTCAAGCTAATGTTTTCATGATACGCTTCTGCCTTGGGAAATATTTGTCGGTAAGTACAATGTGTGCATAAACAAAAGTCACCAATAGTTTAGAAGTTTTGTTATATTTTGTCAGTATTTTATACTGCATATTGGAGCTAATACGTTAGTAGAACCTTCCTCTTGTAGCTCGTGTGCTACGAAGCCCCTTTATTAATATATCAGTGAATTTATACTGATCTATTTTATTTAATATTTCAGTTTTACAAGTAAAGAAATATAAACATATTTATCCAAAAGTCAAGACTCGAATAAAGCCAGGAAAAGCGAGCTCTGTGTGGTTATTTGAAAACTTTGGAATGTTAGCTCGTTGCCTAGCAACGCAACGGAACACTCGCTGAGGGCAGCGTACCAGTGATGATGTTATTGTTTTATGTTACCACATTAGTATAGGTGTGTCTGGGGTGACCGCAGCCAATCCACACGCAGGTGTGAGTGATGAGGCAATTAACAAAGCACAGCAACATGACCCTCACAGAACATATATAGGTATTACTGCAGATATGAATAATGTTCTCTCATTAACTAAATAAAAGTAGGGCTGAATTTCAAAATAAGAGAAAATAAATAAAATGTAAAAATTGTGCATGTTCAAATAAAGTGCTTAATTTCAGAAAAATAAAATAAAATGAGCAAATCTTTAATTTCCCTTTTACTGTTTCACATCTTGACTCAATAGTCTCAACCAATTTTACGGATAATTTTTTTACGGATCCAAAAATAAAAGGTGCTCGTTGGTGAGCCTGGAACGATATTTCGTTCTGATTATGTTCATGGTGGACAAAGAATGTTTGTTCAACCCTTTATGTTTTGTCTCATGATGGCGTTTCATTGGCTCTTTTAATGCGCCACGGTTTCAGAACGTTTGAGTCACACTGGTTTAGTTCTCCCAGTGGGAAGTAGGAACAGATATGAGTCTGTCCATTCTGGATTAAATACTCTATTTTCGCTGTCCACGTTTCTTCTTTTGGAGAGCACCATTTGTTTAAAGTCAGGTTTTAAGTCACAACCTTAGTTTTTGGATGTAGGTCCAGGTCCGTATGGGACGGCTTCTGGACCCGGACCGCGGCCCGCCTGTTGGTGACCCCTGCTGTAAACAAACATTCCTTTCAGCTGATTATGATGAAGTACTTTGAGTACTTGTACCCTTATAATGGATGGCAGGAGCTTCCTTTACCTGTACTGGTGACAGAATCGGAGGTAGGCATCCAGCACCACATGCAGCGCCGTTCCTTCGGGACCGGCCCGTCTCTTTCCCCGCCTCTTGTCTTCTGTTTCTTCTGCAGATGCACTGCCTACAAATGGAAGGAGGATGTTTTAGCGGCTCACGTTGCTCAAAA